>NC_081414.1:444400163-444700163 GCF_030272615.1 Cryptomeria japonica | reverse complement strand
CAAAGTCCATGTATTGTTTTTCTCAATCTGATCTAATTCTTCTTCCATATCTTTCAACCAATATTCATCTTTACATGCCTCAATTAGTGATACCGGTTCAACTTGTGAAATTAAACATGCTTCATTAGTTTTCAGTCTTCTTGTCATTACTCCATTGCTCTTATCCCCAATGATCTGATCTTCCGAATGATTTAGTCTCACATACCTTGGAGTCCTCTGACTCTCTGTTCCTCTTCCCTATCCTTCAGTCCCTATATAATTTTTTGATATTGCCAGAGTAACTAGTTCAACACTATTCCGGTAAAGGTGCTACCAGTTTAGATATAATCATTTTCACTCCCAGTTCCTTTTCATAAACTCTGATTTGACTTATGTTTTGCTCATCTACTTTGACATTAGCACTCTCCACAATTCTCTGCAATCTCTTGTTATAACATCTATATGCTTTTCTTTCATTAGAATAACCAAGAAATATGCCTTCATCACATCTAGGATCAAATTTTCCAATAATATCATCTCTCTTGATATAACATTTACTACCAAAAATTCTGAAATACTTAACTGTAGGTGTATTGCCAAACGATAATTCATAAGGTGTCTTACTTGTTTCTCCTTTGATATGTACTCTGTTGAATGTATAAACCATTGTGCTCACTATTTCTCTCCAGTAGATATGAGGTTGACTAGCTTCCATCATCATTGTTCTAGTAACATCCAAGATAGTTTTGTTCTTCCTTTCCACAACTCCATTTTGCTGAGGTGTTCGGGGAGCAGGAAAATTGTCTTCTAATACCATGCTTCTCACAAAAGTTATTAAACTCACCAGATGTGAATTCTCCACCATGATCTGACCTCAAACATTTAATCCTCAATCCTGTCTCATTTTCCACTTTAGCCTTAAAGATTTTAAGTTTTTCAAATGCTTCAGATTTTTCCTTTAGAAAAGTAACCCACATCATTCTAGAATAATCATCAATGATTAGCATGAAATATCTATCACCTTGAAAACTTTTAACTCTAGGAGGGCCACACAAATCAGTATGAATAAGATCAAGAACATCATTTGATTTATCTTGTATACTCCTAAAAGAGGCTCTGACATGTTTACCCATTTGACATTCTTTACATACCGGATTATAGGGCTTCATAATATTAGGTATATCCCTAACTGCCTTAGTTGAATTGATATTTACAATGCAATCAAAATTCACATGACACAACCTTTTATGCCATAGCCAACTCTCATCAATCTGTGTAATCAAACATGTCTTCTCACCATAATTTAAATAAAATATATTACCTTTTGTGTGTGTACCAATTGCAATCTCTAAACTAGATATGTTAATGATTTTGCATTTTCCATTCTTAAACTGCAATTGAAATCCCTTATCGACCAATTGTCCTACACTCAAAATATTATGCCTTAAACCTTCAACATAATAAACATTGTCAGTATTGTTCTTACCATCCAATGATATAGTTCTTTTTTCCTTTAATCATACATGCTTTGTCATCTCCAAATCTAACTAGACCGCCATCAAATTATTGCAAAGATAGAAACTTCCCTTTATCTCCAGTCATATGATGTGAACAACCACTATCAATTACCCATTCATCGTTGTCTTCAATTTTATAAGCAAGTGCCTTTGCTTCAGGTACATTTTCTTCTAGTGCTAGATCATCTTCCTTGATATCCAAGAACACCCATTGCCGGAACTACTAGCAGAGTCTTCTGCTGGTTCATCATCAGAATCAGTAATACCTTCCTCATCCGCTATGTAGCATGTTTTGTCTTTGTTTTTCTTGTACTTATACTTGTTTTGATATCTTGGGTTAGGCTTAAATGATCTTCTAACTCTTTCTTCAAATCTTGAATTCCTTTCAGGACATCTAGATGCAAAATGACCGATCTTATTACGTGCAAAACATTTAAAAGGTGATTTTCCTTCATACTTACTTCCTACCGGTCCTTTAGGTACTCTTCTAGCAAATAGTGCTCCAAGTTGCTCAAAATTGTCATCTTCTCTCTTCATATCTTCCAATTCCTTTTCATATAAAGCTTTCCAATCTTGCTTACCGGTTGCAGATGTAGATGCATGAAAAGCAGGTTCAGTCTTCACAGCTCCAAAGGGTTCAAATTATTCAAGCTCATAAGCAGATAGTTTCCCAACCAAACTATCTTTGTTGACAAATGTATTATCCATTGTTCTCAATTCACTAATAGCAGTAGCCTTCATTTCCAACACATAATCAATTCCACCAAATGGCCAATAGATAAAACCATTCATGAAAACATCTAGTCAAATCAACATTAAAAGCTACATCAAAAGCCAAATACCAGTCACAAAGCCCTTGAGGTCAGAGATTCATTTTAATGAATACAATGAAGACCAATGAGCATGATTTTCATAGTTACATGATGCAATATACAATCAAGGGATAACTTCCAATGTTACGTATAAGGTCAGTTCATGAATATACAAAATTCAACAGTATAAAGAAGCCCTATTAAGCCCTCAAAAGGACAGTGCCTTAGCAGTGAGCCTGGAATCTTTAAGGTGGTATTTTAAATCAATTAAGCCCTTCAAAATCAGAAAAAAGATCCATCCCCAAATCTTGCAGAGAGACAATAATTCAATCATACCATGGACACAGTGGAAAAAATAAACATTGATCCAAATAGATAGTGAATGCAGTACATAGTCATATTAATGAACAACTACAGTATCAAAGATTAGTATGAACATTATTATTCATCAATAGCAGTCATAAGCACAAGGTCATGATTGAGCCAGTGAACTAGTTTACTTTTAGTTGTAGAGATCTGAGAACAGTTTTGCAAAGTGTAGTCACAACTCGCATACATCGGCCATGAGGGATAAGAGAAATCTCACAATTTAAAAAAAAGGTATAACTGGAGCAACATGCATAGATTACAGAGAACCAATATGGTGAATTACAAAAGCTCATATGCATAGTAAAAAAATGACTTAACACAGCCATCAAGACCACTTGCCACAAGGGATTGAAGATTTCCAAGGATGTTCATAGCAATGTAGTGATATGTAAAAACATATTCAAAAGGATAGCAGTCCTAAGTAATAGCATCATAATTATTTCTTAGATAGTGAAAGTAGTCATAGAAAACTGAGCATTAACAGGGACCTGAGTAACATAGATTACAGTCACTTTCAAAAGGTCAAAGTCTAAAAGTGAAGTCATAACCTTTGTAAAGCTAAAGTACTATGACCAATGCATAGAACAGTTTATAAGAAGAATAGTCTAAGAAATAAGGAAAGGTCACGTTACATATAGCCAAAAGGACAATCAAAGATCATCCGTGTTGAGCATATAGAGTTTAGAGAACAAACAACAGACATGTTATTTACAAGTAAGTTTGTTTCCAAACTATGGGGTATAGCAGCATACAGATACAATGAGAAAGAGGTATACATAGGGAAGTACATTCACAATCAAAAGGACAGATGAATGGGGTTTTAATAGTATAAAAGAGCTATCATACATGGTACACTATAATTAAAGCAACAGTCATCCATGGGTGTGGTTCTCAATCAAGGTGATAGTCCATTATTTTAATTTTAAGGCCATTACCCCAAAGTTAGCCATAGGGTATGAAGGAAAAGTTGCATCTTTAAGACAAGAAAATAGTGATCAAATTACACTCACAAACATGTAATAAAACGTGAGAATTGTCTCATATACAGTCATGGAGAGGATGATAACAACAGTTCCAACCCATATTTACATCATAAACACAATTAGATTCATTATCTCATAGCCCTTGACCTGAAGTACCCCAATGACAAAAGATCAGTCCAAAGCAACAATGAATGACAATGATCAATACATATAGAACAGTCGTTCAATATATTGTCAAAATTGATTCAAGAGAAAAGGCCAAAGTAGAGTTACAATAGTAAAAATAATAGAGACATCCATCAAATACAATGATAAGCTACATGTATGATTGTAGATCTTCAGGGGGGAATGTCTTGAAGATAGGGATATGAAGAAGATTTTGATAGTACAAAGTGTGAATATACAGTTAATAAGATTAAGAACAAACCTATACACCAATAATAGAGTTATCAAGACTAAAGCCAGTGTTTCATATAGTAGTATAAAGCATCTTTTACAGTCCTATCAAATAAGATGAGTGTTTTGGTGGTGAGGCTTATTCAATGTATTATATCTCGATCACATGCTTCTACTTGTGTGTTACCATCGGGTTGACTTTTGCCGATAGTGCAGATTTCGTATTTCACATTGGAATTCTGACAAACACATGGTATTTTAAAAAAAGTATTTACGCGTCATCATTATATGTAGGACCAAGGTGCAAAAATTGGGAGGAAGCGGGCATAATTTCTACAAATAGATGCTCGACAACAACTATACAAGAGGTTGGTCCTTTCATTCTTGTAATCAAGATATTTTTGCAAGTTCCTTTGGTTTCCTTGCATTCTCTTGTTCACTTTGTTTAATGGTATCCACTTTGGAAAAATATGGATCCTCAACCTCCTTAACCTCTCCATTCTGTGGCTGCCAATTATAAAGACAAGTCGCTTCATAGCTTCTAGAGGGGTCAACAATTCTCTACAACTGTAAACCCTTCCAACCCTCAAAATAACCCTTTGTATGGAAGCAACTTTTCCAGGTCCAAGGCCAGCTACAAATTGTAGAGGAGAAAACATGCATTCATGTGATGCTGCTAGGTTTATGTCAACACCAACTTGGTTGGTTACCGTAACAATTACTTGTTCAAAAAATTCATACTTGTCATTTGGACTAAGGAAATGTTCCAGTGAATGAAGCTTCAATGATAAAATCTCTTTGTCAAGACCACATAATGTTGCAACCATGGCCAATGGATTCAGAAGATACCGACCAAGAGCCACAACACGCCTCACAATCCCTGTTGTAGATGTTCTTCTCCTAGAAGGATTGATTGATCTATTTTTGATATTTTAAAATTATCATCTATCCATCAAGAGATCCTTACTAAAGTGTTAAAATATGCCCATGTGCCTACTAACATTCATCCTACCCAATTCCAAGCACCAGTATGCCATCTATATGCTTTGGCAAAATATGGATCCTCAACCTCCTTAACCTCTCCATTCTGCGGCTGCCAATTATAAAGACAAGTTGCTTAATAGCTTCTAGAGGGGTCAACAATTCTATGTGATTGTAAACCCTTCCAGCCCTCAAAATAGCCATTTGTATGGAAGCAACTTTTCTAGGTCCAAGGCCAGCTACAAATTGCAGAGGAGAAAACATCCATTCATGTGATGCTGCTAGGTTTATGTCAACACCAACTTGGTTGGTTACTGTAACCATTACCCATTCGATAAATTCATACTTGTCATCTGGACTAAGGAAATGTTAAAGCGAATGAAGGTTCAATGATAATATCTCTTTGCCAGGACCACATAATGTTGCAACCATGGCCAATGGATTCAGAAGCGAGAGATTTTGCCAAGATCTAGGGCTCAATGAAAAATACAATAGAGAGACAAAATAGATGATAGAAATAAACCGTATTCTATCAAGATGAAAACACTAATCAACTGGATCATCAATCGTTTCATACAATGAATATGAGCCTGCTTATATAGGCAAGGCTATATGGATATGTGAGCACACAAACATGACATGTGGCTCAATAAGAAACAAGGATAGGTAGGAAATAGGTGTGGGTAGGTAGGAGAAACAATATAATATTATACATGAGGTGGATCACCCACTGAATGTGGAATGTAACAACAAGATAAGTCCACAAAAGGTGGAAATTCTCCTACACACACTATCCCAATGTGGCACAAACACCCAAGTGTCTCATGCCCAAACTACAATGAAATGCATTTCCTAAGTAAACTTAAGTAAGGTGTAATAATATCCAAGATGAATTACACCAAAACCCCCCCTTAAGTGCAACTGAGGGGAATGCACTTAAGTCTACAATGCAACTAATAAATGCAAGATGGGTCCCGGCTACGAGGCCATGTTAGGTACCCATGTACAAATGCAAATGCATGCAAACCAATGCAATGAAATCTCTCACAAAGCGGGGAAAGAGAGAAAAACCCAATGGGAAAAACCCCTCCCCCAAAAGAGAGATGAAAAATAGATACAAATAACTCTGATAGAAGTATGTGAAGGTCAAAACCCCATGTGAGGAAAAAGTCCCCCCCATATGAAAAAAGAAGAAGAGAGACTAGGAAGCCCCCCCTCAATGTGGAATGTGCACCAATGATAGAAGCTTGATGATGAATGAAGAAACTGCTCCATGAACGTCGAACCACATTCCTCCCCTTAGGAAGAAACAAAACCAAAGGTGTATCCACAAAGTCTCCCCAATCATGAAGGGAAGATGTAGAAAAAATACTCATGATGAAAGGAATCTCTAAAAACTGCTCAAGTGTCCCCATGTCAATGCTGAAAATTACCCCCTCCAAAGGTGGTAAACTGTGCCACACTATTGAAAAAGGCACTCCAAGATCTAGTGGAGATGAATATAGAACAATGTCCAAAGACTCACATTTCTCCTCAAAAGATAAAGAGATCTCCTCCAAGTGTTGTACAAAAGTATCCACAATCATGTCAACCTCTAAAGATTGATCATGTAGAGAATGCACAAGAGGGTTAGAGTGATCCCTCGCAACAATCGAAGAAGGATCATCTTCATCAAAGAGAAGATGAATGTCATCAATGATGTCTCCCAAATATGCAATGTAGGACTCCACAAACAAACCTGCAATGTCTATCAAGTAGGCATCCCAATCAACTAAAGCTGGAAGACATGAAATATCCCGCTGCACTGAATCACAAGAAGGAAAAACTATCGCACTAGTTGCATCATCAAGTGCAATAGGTGGTGTGATATCAATAGAAGGAGATGAAATGCAAGGCTCAAGAATGGGCTCACATGTGAGAATCCCCAAGTTCAAGTGCCCAAAGTTCTCCTCAAAATCTGAATCATCAACATAGGAAGAATCAACCTCATCAATAGGACCAAAATGTGAAAAAGAGTACAACCAAGATGCATGATCAACTACCCCAATTGCAATGATAGCTCCACTCTCCAAGTCTCTAATGATAACTGAATCAGGTGTGAACTCCACAGTTTTCCTAGTTGCCCCATGTGTGATTTGATAGATGGAAAGAAGATTGTTTGTCAAGTGGGGTACACACAACACATCATTGAAGGAGTTATCCCCAATGACAATAGATCCTTTCCCAATCACATCCATATATGTATGATTTCCCATCAAAATCTATGGCATGTGGCAAGGCTCAAATGTAGAAAACATAGACTACGAAGATTCCATATGATGAGAAGCCCCTGAATCTAGAAGTCATCTCCTTGAATCATGACTTGTAGTAGCACAAAGAGGTTGTCCCTTTCCTTTATCTGTCCCAAAAGAGTGATCCTTTCCTTTATCCTTGGAAGAAGCTGATGTAGACATTCTAGAAGGTAGGTTGATTTTGTTCTTCTCAAGAAGATTCTTCAACTCATCAATATCCTTCTTATAACAATGATGTTCATCATGTCCTAACTTCTTGCAATATGCACAAAAAATATTGTCGTTATATGATTTCCTCTTAGGTGAGAATGGTGAATCACCTTGTTGTGAAGAGGAATATTGTGCTCCATCTTGTTGTGGTTTTGACTTAGGTTGCTTTTGATTCTTTCCTTTTCCTTGATTGCTTTGATTCCGTTTATTAGCCACCAAAGCTTGTGACTTTGAATATTTGAGAATCCCCATCATGGTCAACTTAGATTGCTCAAGTATCAACATCTCTGTGAATGAATCAAATGAGGGAGAAGTGTATGAGGAACCTTGAGCTAACATATGGGTGTGAAAGCTAGATACAAAGGTTGCATACTCTGATGGAAGCTTGTCCAACAAGTTATAAACCAATTGAGCATCCTTTTTGTCAATTCCACAATCCTTTAGCTTTGCTCTTAGCTCATTTACTTTTGTGACATAATCTTGGATTGTATCAAAATCCTTGGGATCCAAAGTTGTGAGTTCACTATCAAGCTTGTAGCCCTTAATCTCATCAACTTGACCATACAATTTTTGAAAAAATATCCCAAGCCTCTTTACTTGTAGTACACTTATCAATATGAAAAATGAGGTCATCTGATACATACTTTCTAAGAGTTCCAAGTGCCATAGCATTCTTAGTAAGCCATTCAATTTGAGCATTATGATCAGCCTTAGGATTAGGTGGTGCTCTAATAGTTCCATTTACATAATGAATGAGTCATTTTTCCATTAGTTTACTCCATGCCTTAATCTTCCATAATGCATAATTATGAGGAGTTAAAAGTGAAAATTAAGGAGAACCCATAGCACCAAAACTGAAAAAACACAAGATAGAGAGAGGCACAATCACAGAAGACACCCCCCCCACAAATACTCAATCGAGAAACCCCCCCCAAAATGGTGATTTGACACTTTATACTTAGTGCATATACAATGGGCCACTTGCAAAATAAGGAAAAGTGGACTTCTGATTTCAATTTACAACTTCTCAAAATGATATATAAGAGACTTCAACAAATACTGCTAGTGATCTAAACTGCGATCCAAGTGAAATAAAAGTACCAAATATGCCAAGAATGGCCAAATATAAGTACAATTTCTACTTAAAATCACTGCAACCAAATGGCAGATTATGAAAGTAGATGAAAAAATATGCACTTTCAAAAAAAAAGGCACCTGAAAAGGAGGTCGTATGACCCCAAACGAAGCCTTTGAAGTTGCAAAATTGGGGATTAGATAGGTACAGTCATGAAGATCTACAATTTTGGAAAAATACATCAATTAAAATCATGAAATTCTTCCACCACTGCGAAGAGCACAAAATTCTAGCCCATTTAAAAAAAAATTGCACCAAAAAAGGAGCAAAAATGAGCAAGATATGGACGTCCAAAGATGAACTGCAAAACTGAAAAGCTCAATGAGAGGGGGTTAAAAAAATTTCAAAATACTACTGACGTGGCACTGATGGCAGCAAATGACAGGCTTAAATTTGACACCTGTCTACCCGTCAAAACATTTTCGCCTCCCTGCCCATTCGATGTCCGTACTGTACGAACTACTGAGGTGGACAGCTAACTGGGCATGTACGATCGACTGCGTGGAAGAGGCTGATGTATGACAGAGATCTCCACATGGTGTGATGACATGGTGGGGGGGCCCAGTCAGAAGCTCGCATGGCAGCCTTGTGGAGCCTAGACCAGAGCAGCGACAGGAACCCGACAAGTTGGTTCGTTGGTAGCAGAAGACTAGGCCGGAGCAGTCGCCGAGGGTACTGGTCGGCGGTAGGGTTTGCAGGGAGGTATACCTGCAGTGGACTAGTCACCGGAGCACCACCGTCAGGGATCGACTGCCGGAAGGAAGCTTGGTGCAGGTGAGGAGGTGGACCCGAAAGAGAAGGCCGATGATAGTGCAGGTGCTGGGAGGTGTCAGTTTTTGCCGGAGGTGGCTTCCTCCAAATGCAAGATATGGTGCACAAAACCTGCAAACCCTGCGGGTCACGATGATCGTATTTTTTTTTTTTTCAAAAATAATTTTATTTTTTTTCAAAATTTATTTTTGAAATCCATACGGCTATAGTCAAATAGGCAAAAAACATTTATCACCAAATATAGTCAAATTTATAGTCAAAATTTATGGAAACGGCCTCTTGAACTTAACCATGATGTCCAAATCACTATATGATGCCCCCAAAAAATGAAGATCCCCAAATCCGAAAATTGAAGTCTCCAAAATGTCTCTGAAAGACTATCAATGAAGCCCTATAGGCTCTGATACCATGTGAGATTTGTCCAAGTTCTAGGGCTCAATGAAAAATACAATAGAGAGACAAAATAGATGATAGAAATAAACCGTAATCTATGAAGATAAAAATACTGATCAACTGGATCATCAATCATTTCATACAATGAATATGAGCCTGCTTATATAGGCAAGGTTATATGGATATGTGAGCACACAAAAATGACATGTGGCTCAATAAGAAACAAGGGTAGGTAGGAAATAGGTGTGGGTAGGTAGGAGAAACAATATAATATTCCACATGAGGTGGATCACCCACTGAATGTGGAATGTAACAACAAGATAAGTCCACAAAAGGTGGAAATTCTCCTACACACACTATCCCAATGTGACACAAACACCCAAGTGTCTCATACCCAAACTACAATGAAATGCATTTCCTAAGTAAACTTAAGCAACGTGTAATAATATCCAAGATGAATAATTATTTACACCAACAAGAAGATACCGACCAAGAGCTCCATCAAGAGATCCTTACTAAAGTGTTAAAAGATGCCCATGTGCCTACTAACATTCATCCTACCCAATTCCAAGCACCAGTATGCCATCTATCATACTCATATCAACTAGGCTTAAATCAAAATGATATGCTACCAAGTGATCCAACCCATAAATTTTCCCTACACATTGAATTCATCATCATAAAACACAAGGTGAAACAAGTCCTAATGGATATTGGTTCTATCATGCAGAATCTTTTTGAGTTGGAGGCTTGAAATATGAATAATTTATCTCATTGTATTTTTTAGTTGTATATTTTGTTATGGGTTAATAGAAATTTGGGTATTGTTTAGAACTTTAAAATAAAGTATAATCTAATCAAACACTATATTTCATTTGATGTTATCAAGAATTTTGACTAGTTTTCTTCATCTTGTATAGTTTATCTTAATATTGTCTTTCTTGTATCCTGTAGTATTTTTGGAAGAATTATCATAACTTTCATTTCAATGGTTGGATCTTTCTATAAATTGGAGGATAAGTCTATAACAATGATATCAAGAGACTGACTAGAGAGATTGGCTTCATTACTGTTGGCATTTTTTATGATTATGTTGTGATTGTCATTGATGGACACACACTTACATTGAGATCACTTTTGTATGTATAAGTTAAAGCTCAACCGGTACTTGTTCCAACTGGTGTGATGCATTATAGTCCTTAGAGCATTGGTGTTTTGCAGAAAGTGATTACCGATTTGAAGCGGTATGCTGACCCCAAGCGGTTCGAGGATCTCAAGCAGTACAAAGGATCAAAGCGGTAGAACACATATTTCCCAGTCTTCATTTTGTCAAACCAGCAACCGGTATTTTTCTTGAACCGGTTTTTTGTATGAACCGGTAATACTCTGTGATGAGTTACCAACCGGCATTTTATGATGAGTTACCATCCATCGATTGTTTGATGGTACCAACACTTTAACGATGCTTTTTGTGTCGTGTTACAGAATATGTCTAGATGCATTGAACCTAGGAAATTGTATTGTAATCCTATTGGACCGACATGAAATCAGATTCCTTTATAAGGACATCATGTCTAGGGTTTTAGGTTGTTGATGTTGTTGTTGGGGTTTAAGGTGGTTGATGAGTTAGAGAGAGTATGAATGTGTAGAAGACTGAAGTAATGCTGGAATGCATTAGGAACGAGCTATCAAGGATCTAATCAAGCAATCTGTGCTATTAGCTAGATCACTCACTTGTTGATTACTCACATCTTTGACAAGTCTATAGCCCTTAACTAGGTAAGCCCAAAAGCCTTTTGTAAATCCTCTAACAAGGTGGTTCACATCTGTGGATCTAAAATCCTCTAGCAAGGTAGTCTTTAATCGGACTTATCTCCTAACAAAGATTAAGATTCCTAACAAGATTTGTTCTGGTAAAGAACATTGTATGACCTTAACCGGTCTAACCTTAACCGGTCTGGTTTCTATTTTGCAGATAGTTACTTGTGAGTTCCAACTCACCGTGGTTTTTCCCATTTGGGTTTCCACATCAAAATATCTTGTGTTATGGTGTTTGTGCTTCTGTGGGTGAATGCATTATTTGCTATTTGGTTTGCATGTGTGTTAACCGCTTTGTCTGCTAAACTATTTTACTGGTTTACTGTTAGTCTAGAAAAGTGTTTAAGTACAAAGATTTTTGGCATACTAATTCACCCCCCCTCTTAGTATTCATCAACTGGTATCAGAGCCAACCTTTCTATAAGTTTAACCACTTGGAAAGAGATATTAGGGAATACACATTGAGGGAACTTACTCATTGTCTCGCTCAGTCTGAGCAAGCCTATGATGATCTTATGGTCAAATATAAGGCATTTCAAGAAAAGAGGAGAGAACATGCTAAAAAGATGATGGAGTTATCTGAAAATAGTTCCTCTGATGAAGCGGACATGGAAGCCCTGATTCAAGAAGTAGAAAAGCTGAATGAATCCAATTCCAACCTGAGAAAAGAATTGGAAGGACTAACTATTCGAATGTGTCAAGAGCTTGAGAACCGGAGGAAAGCTAAAGATCTGGTCAAAGAAAAAGATCATGAAAACTCCAAGTTGAAGCAAGAGATTAGTGCCCTAACTGCTCAACTCCATGTGAGAAAATTGGAAAAGGGAGACATGCAAGGAGAACTAAACATTGCCATCTCTGAGAATGAAAAATTGATGGAAACAAATGCTGCTATTTCCAAAGAACTCTCTGAGTGAAAGGACATACTTGCTAAGTTCAACAAGAGTACTGTCAAGCTAGAGCAAAAGCTTGAATCTGCCAAACCTGTCAAGAATACTGATGGACTTGGTTATTCCGGTCATGAGGAAGGTGAGACCTCTAGTACAAATGTGGGAACATCAAAGAATCAACCGACATCAAAGGATAAAGGTAAGCAAAAGTTTAAACCTATTTGCTTTAACTGTCTTAAAGAAGGACATACTACCAATGTGTGTAGGAGTAAGGCTTACAATAATTTTCCTTATTTTCTAAATGATAAGCCTAGATCCTATAAATTCAATGGTAATAGTTATGCATGCAACAAGTTTGGGCATAGAGCATCTGAATGCAGGTCTATTATGAACAACACTGGAAGATATCCTCAGAGGACCCAAGGAGTTGGTCCTGAACCTTTTGTGAACCGGAATCACAACTGGTTTAATGCCTTCAATCATCAGTCAAGAAATGGTGGCTATCAAGCGACAACCGGATGGAGAGAAAACTGTTTGATCTATCATAATCATGGTCACACTGCTGCAACATGAAAGAGGAAGAACAACAACATGAATAATGGACCTTGGAGAGCACCTGGAATGGTCTGCTATCACTGCAACAAACTGGGTCACATTGCCAGATTCTACAGATCAAGAAAGAACATATTGGATGATATACCAGTCACTCTGGAAGGAAAGATTGATATTGACACTGTTCAAGCGGATATGAACAAAACCTGGAAGAAGAAACCAGCGGTGCTACAAGAGGAACCGGTTTCTACACCTAGTGTGGAAATAACAGAACCAGCAAACTAAGCATCATAAAAGCTTAGGGGGAGCAAACGGAAAAATGTTTCGAACCCCCGGTTTACACAGATAAAAGACCTTAACCAGTATGCGATACCTTTTATTTGGTGGAAGACCAAAAATGGTAAAAGGCAAATTAGGGTTTAGGCCCTAATGGTGGAACATTAATTACAGTTGGTGAGGAATATGTTTAAAAGGAATATTCAGATCATTTCTCACTATCATTTTTCAAAGAAAAGAAGGTTTTCAAGTGAAGAGCGATGATAAAGTGATTTGTGCTGTGATTCAGAGAAAGTTGGAAACCTTGAAGGAGATTGAAAAGCAAATTGTAAACGGTCAAGAGAAGAAAGCAAAGCAGTGATTCTGCAACCGACGAAGTGTGAGGTGAAGTAGAATCTAAAAGCCCTAAATTCATGATTTCCAAAAGGTATTTCTCGAGTTTTTCAGTTTTAATCATGGCTTCTACATCTCATACTACCTCTAGTGCATCTGTCGATTCAGTAAGCTTCATTCAATGCAAGTCTAAATACAATGCCCTATCACAAGTTCCTGCTGGAGTAATAGTAGAAGAGGGAATCTCCAATTATATAGATTGTAAGATTGAAGACCTAGGGTCTCTAGCAATCCACTCACAGCTAGGTTTATTTTGTGGAAAAGATAAGAAGATCAAACCGGAGTACAACATCTTGGAGAAGAAGAAACTTCATAGTGCGGTTTACTTCCTAGAGGATTTCACAGATGACCATATTAGGATCATCCTGAGCAGAGTTCATGGTGACAAGATGTACCTAGAGAGAATGCATGATATATCACCACAAGCTATTCATGCCATCACCGGTTTCTGCAACGTCGGTGAAGTGCCAGCCCTGAGGAAGATCATCAAAACTGAAATGACCAAGCTCACCGGTTCAGTGAGCGACTCATGAGGAATGGCGATTAATACCATCAAGGATGACCTTGTGAAATATGCATGCATGGTGATTGGATACTAGACATTTTCTACTAGTAGAATTAACTCTGTGTCTGTTGCAGCAGTAAATGCCACTTACCGAATGATCAAGGAAGATGCATCATTTGACCTGTGCTCCGGTATGCAAAGGCAACTCCCATTGAATCTTAAATCAATCAAACAAGATAATTCATTAAAATTCAAGTTTGGAAAACTTCTAGTAGGACTATTTTTGTACTTCCAAGGTTACTTCCCCGGGGTGGGAGATATTTAGTAGTATGCGGACCAGCCAGTTACCAAGCAGATCAAAGAAAGCCTACAAGCAGTTGGAACTAGCTACCCTGAAGTTCTGAATAGGTACTTTGATGAGTTTAGAGGCAAGATGAGCCTGAGGATGAGGATATCTGGTGACATACTCAAGAAATATGAAGAGGACATCTATTTTATCATCAAAGTGGATCAATGCATAATGGAGGCCATTGAGCCTAGAGAGGAAGAAGTGGAGCTTATGGGATATGAGGTGATGAATGATATGCTGGACGGGTTTGCCTCTACCCTTATTGCCTCACGTCTTAATCCAAAGAAGAAGAGAACGGACACCTATCTTGAAAGGGTTACACCGGTCATAGAACTAGTGGCAAAGAAAGGAAAGGTAGTGCATTCAACATCGACACCAGTTACTATAGCCAGTCCTAAAATTACCAAGCAGTGACCGGCTAAGAAGAAACCAGAAGCGGCACCTGCTAAAGTCTTCGAGAGGAAGAGGAAGACTAAAACCAACTCACCAGACTCAGAAGAAACAGTGTCTAAGGAACAACCCAAGAAGGTGAGACAGTCAAGGAAAAAGAAAAAGAATGAACTGGCATCGTCTGCACCGATAAATATTGATATTTCCTCCTACAAACCTTTGACACATTATCAAAGAACAATTAAAAATATTAGGAGAAAATTGTTAAATGATTTGGTAGACCATTTTGATGACTTTAATGATGATGAGAAGGAAGAAGTAGAGCTAGAAATAATAAAGTATTTATGTGCTAATGACCAGTCGCCCTCAAAAATTAGATCTAAGACACTGGATTCTTTGTATAAGTCCCTAGATAATAAATGGTGCATTGCCATAGAGAAAGAACAGGAAATCAGGGAGAAAGTTTTTGCTCAATACTTTCCTGATCTGTCCAATTCAGAGTTATTTGATGTCATCAACCAAAATAGAGGACTCTTCTTCACCAGAAGAAGAAGACTCTGGTTGTTGGAAGGAAGAATTGATGATGTTGAAAAAGAAATGCATCTGCATATGACAACAGTGGTTCATACGCATAAAGTGCTTCAAGCTAGCAAGAAGGTTGAGCAAGAACTGGCAGTGACATAATCGGATGAAGTGTTTGATGATGAAGGAAATCTGGTTGTTGAACCTATCGACACCATTGATGTCAATGCTCTGGAGGTAGAAGATGTTTCTCAGGGCACTCCATTTGAAGCAACAAGATAGGAGAAGCAGACTGAACAAGCTGAAAAGCAAGCAGAGGAAAAACAGGAGGCAGCAAAGGAACAGGCAGAGAAGAAGAAAAAGGAAGAAGATGAGGAAAAAAAGAAAGAGGAGGAGAAGAGAAAAGAGGATGAGAAGAAAAGAAGAGAAGAGGATGAAGAGAAAAAGAAATAAGAAGATGCAAAGAAGAAGAAAGAAGAATAGGATAAGGAGGAGGAGAAGCGAAAGGAAGTAGAGAAAAAGAAGAAGGAAGAGGAAGAAAAGGAAAAGGAGAAGAGAAAGGAAGCAGAGAAAAAGAAGAAGGAAGAGGAAGAAAAGGAAGAGGAGAAGCAGAAGGAAATGGAGAAAAGGAAGAAGGAAGAGGAAGAGAAGGAAGAGGAGAAGAGAAAGGAAGCAGAAAATAAGAAGGCAGAAGAGGATAAGGAAGAGGAAAAGAGAAGAGAAGTGGCAAAGAAGAAAACAGAGGAGGACAAGGAAGGAGAAGTGGCAAAGAGCACGCAGATGGAGACTCTTAAGGCAACCGGTAGTCAAGCCAAACTGGCTGACCTCACTAGTCCCATTGACCTCCAGTCTGCAAGTGAAATGGAGCTACTGCAGAGCATCAAGGTTGCTCAAGAATGCCTTGAAGTGATACAGAGGAAAAAGGAGCAAGATGTGATCCAAGCGGCAGTGGACACTCTTACCGGTTTGATACCCAGTACAAACCTTCCGAATACTGATTCATCACTGGCTCAACTAAAGATCCTATGCACAGTAGTGGATGATCAGGTGCAGAGCCTAGAAGAGGCAATAGAGGCAAATGCCAAGAAAGAGCATCAAAAAGCTCTAAACATTGCTCTGATGAAAAAGTTAAATGAGCTCCAGTCTGATCTACAAAAAGATCAAAAGGATATAAGGGATGCTCTAGATGAGGGGAATCTTCTACTCAGCAAGATTTGCCAACCCCATCTGTTCTGTGATGATGTGCTTGCACAGAAGAAAAAGCTTCAATCTGATTTACAGTCATACATGAGCACCTTCAAGCCGCCATATGACTCCTTTACAGCTTATGGGCAAACCCTTCACCAGTTTCATATCCAATCTACTAAAATAGAGCATGAGATTAGCACCCGGTCATGAGATTTGCAGGAGCTACAACTGGTTCTACTCCCACATCTGCAAATACTTTAGAAGTGCTATCTTAATCTGGATGCCTTAACGGTGACATAGGAGATGAGCACAATAGACGCCATGGAAGAATAGGTCTCCCAGATGCAGACAGAGAAAGAAGTAGCCACCTCCCTACTTGAGTCCTAGTCTTTATCTATGAAACAATTCTTGCAGGACTTTAAATCTGTTTTTGATAAGTTTTATTCCTTATTGTCATAAACTCTTATTCTTTTAATACTAATGACACAGGTGTTAGTCTATAATATTTTGTTGTCATTGTTGGCAAAGGGGGAGAAGTATAAATTTTGAATGTTTTGATGTATACTTTCATGTTATTTCTGTTAAGAAGTAGTATACATTGTATTTTCTGTAAAAGGGCTAGTGTATATGCTTAGGGGGAGTAATTTTGATTCAGGCATATTTTTGTTGGAAAACACTTAGATGTCAAAATTTCCTAAGTGTTGCCATCAATGCCAAAGGGGGAGATTGTTGGCATTTTTTATGATTATGTTGTGATTTTCATTGATGGACACAAACTTGCATTGAGATCACTTTTGTATGTATAAGTTAAAGCTCAACTGGTACTTGTTCCAACCGGTATGATGCATTATAGTCCTTAGACTATTGGTGTTTTGCAGAAAGTGATTACCGATCTGAAGCGGTATGTTGACCCCAAGCGGTTCGAGGATCTCAAGTGGTATGAAGGATCAAAGCGGCAGAACACATATTTCCCAGTCTTCATTTTGTCAAACTAGCAACCGGTATTTTGCTTGAACCGGTATTTTGTATGAACCGGTAATACTCTGTGATGAGTTACCAACCTGCATTTTGTGATGAGTTACCATCCACCGATTGTTTGATGGTGCCGACACTTTAACAGTGCTTTTTGTGTCATGTTACAGAATATGTCTAGATGCATTGAACCTAGGAAATTGTTCCTATTGGACCGACATGAAATCAGATTCCTTTATAAGGACATCATGTCTAGGGTTTTAGGTTGTTGATGGTGTTGCTGGGGTTTAAGGTGGTTGATGAGTTAGAGAGAGTATGAATGTGTCAAAGATTGAAGTAATGCTGGAATGCATTAGGAATGAGCTATCAAGGATCTAATCAAGCAATCTGTGCTATTAGCTAGATCACTCACTTGTTGATTACTCACATCTTCGACAAGTCTGTAGCCCTTAACTGGGTAGGCCCAAAAGCCTTTTGTAAATCCTCTAACAAGGTGGTTCACATTTGTGGATCTAAAATCCTCTATCAAGGTAGTCTTTAATCGGACTTATCTCCTAACAGAGATTAAGATTCCTAACAGGATCTATTCTGGTAAAGAACATTGTATGACCTTAACCGGTCTGACCTTAACCGATCTGGTTTCTATTCTGCAGATAGTTACTTGTGAATTCCATCTCATTGTGTTTTTTCCCATTTGGGTTTCCACATCATAATCTCTTGTAATATGGTGTTTGTGCTTCTGTGGGTGAATGCATTATTTGCTATTTGGTTTGCATGTGTGTTAACTAGTTTGTCTGCTAATTGTTTTACCGGTTTACTGTTAGTCTAGAAAAGTGCTTAAGTACAAAGATTTTTGGCATACTAATTCACTCCCCCCCTTAGTATTCATCAATTATAATGTAAGGGCATCCTTTTTCATGTTTGTCTTCCTCAAAGTATGGTAGGTGTCTATTAAGTTGTTGTCTTGTAAGGGTGTTTTGAAGATTGAGGGGAGACTTTTTATGGGTATTAATCCCATTCTTGTCAAGTATGCCTGATTGGAATTTAATGTTTCCAAGTTATGTGCATTAGAGGGCAAATGATTCTTGAGATTGTCACTTCAATTAAATAATTACTGAAAACTTTGAATTGCTTTCTTCTAAATGAATGCTTTAAATAAAAGGTTACTTTATTATAAGTATGATTTCTTAATTGAGATTACTCTGAAAACACTTGATTAAATTATCTTCAAACAATAGTAGACCAGTTCCTTCACCCCTGACATAATGTTGCAGTTAGTCTTACTGAATTTAACTTTTCTCTGAAAGACCAATAAAATAGAATGAAGCTTGACATCCAATCCTTCAAACTGATAATCAAACTGAAACATAACCCAAACTATAATAACATAGGATATCACATTGAAACAATCTAAATGAATAGATTTATCACAGGGAACTAATCAAACAATCAAAAAGATAAATACCATCAGAGATTAAAAACACTTGATCTTTGTATTAAAATAAATATAAGATAATCAACTGATTACTTATAGCACAATGTCTTTTCACTAGTTTGGCATTTCCAGAAAATAAACCCCAAGAGTATTATATATAATTGCATCTCCGAATCTATCTCTTATTTCATCAAAAGATCCTCTATATATATAGATGAGGATTCAGTTTCTGAATGAAAGGGCATACCCTTTCATTCAGAATTAAACTAACTAATATCTTATCTAAAAAAAACCAACTAATTGACCCTAACACAACTACCAACATAAAAAACATAATACATAAGAATTTAAAAGACAACAATTTGAAACATTCAAAACAAGAGCTAATTGCCAAGCACTTCACCACAGTTCTTAATATGCTCCAAATACATTTCTGACTTATACGTATCTGCATCATAAATCATGTCCCTAACAACGATCTCCAATGTGACAAGACGCTCCATCTCTACAGTGGTTTCCTTTAACTCTATTCTATCTGTCTGAGCAGCATCAAGGGCAACACTGAGGAGACTCTGGCATCCAACAATCCATTTATCCTTATCCTTAATTTCACCTTTCTGGTCAACTAACATAGGAATACCATGTTGGATTACATCTTTACACTCATCCTATTCATTTTGTAATTATGCATCGAATTTATCATGCTTTGCAAGTAGCCTTTCAATTTTCTCAATCTCTTTGGCATCTGGTCCCTCCAAATTCTTCTCATGCAGCTTGACCCCTAGTTTATTTTTTATCATGTTATGTGATACTGCATTGTCCATATTTTTCTAAAACACAACCCAAAAGTCTTCCAAGTGACCTTGTAGATTTTCAAATATTTTATTCAATAAGAAACAAGTAGTATTAGTTCTTACACTTTGCATATGTTTGAGAATTCTTTGATTTTTCTACTGCAACTCCTCACATTTCTTCTTCCATTTTGAATTTTTAGGAGAAAGCAACATGGGTTTAGACTGTCCACTTCTTCTGATGGCCTCCTCATACATAGCTTTGTATTGATTCCTTTCCCTTACCACTCTAATTGTTTGTGCCCTGTTGAATTTGGAAATATCTACTCTTATATTTGCTGAGACAATAGGATCAATTTCTCCCACCTTTAATTTCATCATGTGTCCAAAAGCCCTATCCACATCAATGATTGTTGGTCTCTTGTTTGGTGGATACAGTGCCCATAGCAATAGTTCTTCCTCATCTAGATCAAATCTTGACCTAATAAAAATGTCATTAACTCCCTGAATATCCAATTTGAGCTCCTTATTATCAGAGTGCAATAAACTATCAAAAATAACAGAGGCACTCAGGTCCCATCCTAGAAAAATAATTACTCTAGCCTCTATCAGTAACTGTCTTCCTCTCCGTGGAGTCATTTTCACCAATTCTACTTCTATATCCTGTTTTAGTTTCTTCAATAATTTTGCCTCATTTTCAGGTGTCACATTTGGGATAGACTCCCTTAGTCTTTTGCCTTTGAAATTATAAAGAAAAGACTTAAATTCTTTGGATTTAACAAATACATCATCTTCTACAAAAGAAGCATGTCCATCTAATATTGCATCTTTATAAATTTCCATTTTAGTTACAATTTGATCATCTTCATTGAACTCTTCTTCCACATCTTTTGCCTGTGACCTAGAAATGGCTTCAGTGTCTTTTGGTTCATTTTCTGACATTACTTCTTCTAACTCCATCTCCATTAAGCTCTTTCTTTTTTCCTCCAATTGTTTTTTTAGGTTATCAATCACTTCTTAAGCCTCTGCATCTTCCATGTTCCTAAATATATCTTCCGCTTCCAGACTCACATGCAAATAATCACCTAGATTTTGCCTTTTCTTGCAACAATGGATATATCCTTTCGGATCATAATTCTTTCTTGCAAAATATTTGAATAAATTAAATTCTTCCATTAATTTCTTGTCAATTACATCATAGGCTTTTGTTGAAACAATTGTGAAATCTCCAAAGCTGAGAGTACTTGGCAAGAAAGCCTTCTTACGCAGATCCCCAAAGTTTTAGCATTTGAGACACTCAATTGTTTGACAATCTCCAAGTATGCTATTCAGTTGGGAACACATTTTGGCAACATATAGGGAGTTCCTTCAAACCCATATATCCTGAAACATGTGAAGTCCTTATGGACATACCAATCTCCCTAGTTATGGTTCACTATCTTTCTATCATCAAAATCGTTAGGTCTTAAAAAGCTTTTAATATCATTTGAGATTGATCCATCACAAGAAAATCCATACATCTGAATTGGCTTTACTATCCATTCCTCAAATTTGATATAATTTGATCTTGTGTAATGTGAATCCTAAACAGAAGTCCATAATTGAACAGGTTGCTCCTCCCCTTGCCTGTTTTTGACGTTAAGCCTCAATTCCTCAAGCCACATACCCCTAAAACATCCATAGAATAAGATTAAATGCATCAATAATGAGTAAAACTTAAAATTAGGGCAATTATTATCCCCGAGGTTCAAAAACCCTCATGCAATCTCTCCACCAAATATGACACATAATCCAATGTCCTGGGTTCATACATTTGAATGTCTGAAGCTAAAACTAATGGCCCAATACTCTGAGGTCTGGAACCTCAATGCCTCCTGGCCACAAGACATATAGGTGTACTAAGGTAATGTTTGAACAAATCAATGTTAAATGGTGGCCCGTCATGTTTGGTAAGTTCTCCCACTTCTTCTTTATGGACAACTAGTTTCCACCCAAGGTATGTAGTGTTCATTCTTTGATATTCCTCTTCCAATTCCCCAAAAGATAGAGGTTTATCAAAACCAGAATCTAGGTTGAAAAATTCATTTATAGTGTTTACTGAAAACCTTATGAAGGCTTCTCCATTTAGAGTCTGAATGTATCTACTCGCAGAATTATAATTTCTCACTAGAATCTCTAAAACTTTCAAATTTACAAAACATTAGGGATAATTAGCTTACCTAGATTTGTAACCTAGGGGTTACAGAGCAGCACCTCCCTATTTCTCCTCAAGTAATGGAATAAAAACAATTCATATCCCCTTACCCTAGTCCAAACATCCCCGACATCCTTGTATCTATCTTCCAATTGATCTCTGCCAGGTAGATGTTGTTTTGATCTTGTAGACTTAGGACCAGGCACTTACATTTGATCAATCATATCCTGGTTCAATTTTCTAACTGGGGCGTCTTCTCTTGTTTTGGATTTCTTGGCTCTTGACTCTGAACTCTTGGCTGATCTCTTTTTCCCTATAGAACTAGACACCTCCATTTCTGCAATTGCAATTTCTCACTCTACCATTTACGAATTAGAAGTCTTTATTCTGCCAATTTCCTTCACTGTGTGATATTTATGTTAGGCAACTTCAATTATATAACAAATGTATTCAATGCCAAACTCACAATGAATAGCATCCCATAAATTGGCTTCATGTGAAACCGATGCAAGCATTTAATAAGAGTCCTCTGCTTCAGTTTTGAAATTTATTTTGACAATGGCTCATAGGCACAGGTCTCCCTGATGTAATTTTATTTTGGCGCCATCGACATAAATCTCTCCCTTTCTTCGATACATTGAGATTACATGTTGATCGTGTTAGGTCCCGAAGACAATTGAGAGGGGGGGGAGGTGAATCAGTTGTCAAATAAATTTAAACCAAAAACAACTTATCCAAACTTAATGCTTAATACTGGTCAACCAAACTTTATGCCGATAGACAGTGTATCAGTTAATTGCAGTACCGGTAAAGATTAATGCATGAAACAGAAAGACAATATCATCCACAACACATAACACCAATATTTGTACATGGAAACCTTGTAAGGGGAAAAACCACAGTGGGAAACCATACCCACAATCAGATGGTACTACTGCAGATAGTATGTGTATACAATAGGGGGTCTGCACATGTAGAAAGGCCAAGCACCTAGAGCTCACTACTCAAACACAAATGGGAGTCACACTAACTACAATTGGATGGTTAAATCCAATAATGATGTACTGCTCAAAATAGCATCTTCATATGCTAGATTCAGTACCGGTTCAGTTCTGATATGTATTCACAAAACCTTCCTTCAACCTTCAAATGATGTCTATGTGTATAGCTTTGCTTATTCTCGCATATACCTTATTACAATCCTTTTTCCAATCGCATATCGATCTTACATATATACCGAAGCCTAGGACCAAATGTATAAGTCAACTTTACAAAAGATATTACAATAAAACAATTTACAAGTAAATCAATAACCGATGCAATATCCCATTCAAAATTTCGTCTTGATGCATTTACAACAATAATAAATCGTCTCCATAGTGTGTTGTGCTGATCTAGAATAGATAAGCATGTTGGTGCTTATCCTAGACCTATTTGCCGGTAATAGCAAATATGCAAACATGAATATACCAATGAACAAATCTCCAAGACAAAGTGTCCAAACAATGTCTTTGACATAACCAAGTGTTTTCCATGTCATCCCAAGTGCCGGTGAACAATATATCCTGCCGGTGTACCAGATACTGGTGACTGTGCATAAGTCACTAGCTTGTCGGTGAACATTTCCAATTCTCCAAGTGCCAGAGTTGATAAGTGTTAATAGGTGTTAAAATCAATGACAAAACCATATCAATATATCCAAAATACCAACAATCTGCCCCTTTGGCATTGATGGCAACACAAGATGGAAAAACCATCAAAGTGCCAAAACAAAAATGCCAAATACAAAAAACCAACAATCTCCAAAAGAGATCAAAATTCAGGTACAGAGAGTAATTAATCTCTCCCAAAATAACAATCTCTCCATCTAGGAGTAACATGTTTTTTTCCATATCAATCTCTCCCCCTTTGAAATCAAATGCCAAAGAAATACAAAAACCAAGTTCAAATACGAAATACCAACTTATTTAGTATACCAACTACTCCCCCTGAGAAGTGGCTCTCCTCATCAAAGTCGGAGTAAAAGAATTCTCTATTAGTTCTATCAGTTGATGACAAACATCAACTGTCTAAGTCTCTACCAGTGGGGGTATGACCCCAAGCTAATCTTTGAGATATTCAAAAGTCTCCTTAGGCAGAGGTTTAGTGAAAATATCTACAATCTGCTCTTTAGTATTCACATAAACCAGTTTGACTTCTTTTGCTTCAACATTCTCTTTCAGAAAATTCAGTTTGATAGAAACATGTTTAGTTTTAGAATGTAGTACCGGATTCTTAGATATACCAATTGTTGCAGTGTTATCACAATAGATAGTTATAGGTTCTTTGCATTGTATCTTTATGTCCTTCAACATTTTCTTAAGCCATAATACCTGTGTACAGTTAGTTGTTGCTACAACATATTCTGATTCAGCTGTTGATAAAGATGTGCAGCTTTGTTTCTTAATAAACCAAGAAATTAATCTGCTTCCAAGAAAAAATGCTCCCCCAGTGGTTCTTTTTCTGTCATCTACATCCCCTGCCCAATTTGCATCTGTGTATTCACATAATTCAAAGTTTTCATCTCTAGGATACCATAGGCCAAGATTTGTAGTGCCTTGTAAGTTCTGAAAAATCCTTTTTACTATTGATTCATGATTTTCTTTAGGAAATACTCTGAAATCTTGAAACAATACATACTGCATTCATAATATCAGGTCTTGTTTGTGTCAAATACAGTAGGCTTGCAATCATAGATTTGTACCTAGTCGGATTAATAGGTGTAGATTCATCCCTTAGTGATAATTTGTCATTTGTAGTCATAGGTGTACTTACCAGTTTAGATTTTTCCATCCCAAATTTCTTTAGTAACTCCTTCAAGTACTTAGATTGACTCAAGAATATACCTTTATCAGTCTGTGAAATCTGCAATCCTAAAAAGAATTTTATCTCTCCAATCATAGACATTTCAAATTCTTGTTGCATTTCAATAGAAAGTCTTTACATAATCCATCTTCTCCTCCAAAGATTATATCATCAACAAAAAGTTCTATAAGCAAGATTTCATCATTAGTCACTTTATAGTATAAGTTGTTGTCATCATTACCTTTAGAAAAACCAATCTTTAAAAGATATTTATCCAAACTAGCATACCAAACTCTTGGAGCTTTCTTCAATCCATACAAAGCTTTCCTTAACCTGCAAACCATATCTTTGTTATCTATGGAAACTCCTTCTTCAAGATCTCCATTCAGAAATGCACATTTAATATCCATTTGATATACTTTGTAGTTCTTGTGTGCTACAAAAGCCGAGAATAATCTAATTGCCTCAATTCTAGCTACAGATGCAAAGGTTTCATTGTAATCAATTCCTTCTTTCTGTGAATATCCCTTACACACTAGTCTTGCTTTATTTCTAATTACCTTACCATCTTCATTAAGTTTGTTTCTGAATACCCATTTTGTTCCAATTACATTTTTGTCTTTAGGCTAGGAAATAATGTCCATGTGTTATTCGTTTCAATTTATTCTAATTCTTCTTCCATAGATTTAATCCAGTGTTTATCTTCACATGCCTCATTAATTGATGTTGGTTCAATTTGAGAAATAAGACATACCTCTTCATTTTCCAGTCTTCCTCTTGTCATAACTCCTTGATACTTGTTCCCAATTATCTGATTTTTCAGAGTGGTTCAATCTTACATACCGGGGTATCTTTGTTCATTGTTGTTCTTCAGTTATAGTGGAATTTTCAAATGATACCAGTGTAACTGGATCTTCATTCTATACCGGTGTGCTAAATGTAGGTTCATTTTTTAGTATCTATGTTGTCGGTTCAGAGTCTATATACCTTGAAGTTCCTCTAAACTGTTCATCAATTTTCACATTTTTTTTCTCAAAAATTTTCTATAGTCTCTTGTTAAAACATCTATATGCTTTTCTCTTAGATGAATAACCAAGAAATATTCCTTCATCACTTCTAGGATCAAATTTTCCAATATACTCATCTCTTCTAATATAACATTTACTTCCAAATATTCTGAAATATTTAAGAGTAGGAGTAATACCAAACCATAGTTCATGAGGGGTCTTACCAGTTTCACCTTTGATGTGAACTTTGTTGAATATGTAGACTGTTGTTCTTACTGCCTCTCTCCAATATATATGTGGTAGATTTGCTTTTGATAACATACTTCTAGTTGCATCCAAGATAGTTCTATTTTTCCTTTCTACAACTCCATTCTACTGTGGTGTCCGGGGTGTTGATAACTGTCTTTTGATTCCATTTACTTCACAGAATGTATTAAATTCCTTAGATGTGAATTCACCTCCTTGATCTGATCTCAGATATTTGATTTTCTTGTCAGTTTCATTGTCTACCATCACCTTGAATAGCTTGAATTTCCCAAGTGCTTCTAATTTTTCTCTGAGAAAAGTAACCCAACACATTCTAGAATAGTCATCAATGATTAGCATGAAATATCTATCACCTTGTAAACTTTTAGTTCTAGCTGGACCATATAAATCAGTATGAATTAAGTCAAGAGCATTATTGGATTTTTTTGGAATACTTTTAAAAGATGTTCTAACTTGTTTTCCAAATTGACATTCCTTACACACCAGATTGTAGGGTTTAACAATCTTAGGTAAATCTTTGACTGCTTTAGTTGTACTGATTTTCACAATGCAATCAAAATTTACATCACAGAGTCTGTTATGCCATAGCCAACTTTCATCAATATGTGCAATCAAGCATGTCTTTTCATTGTTATTCAAATGAAAGATATTACCTCTAGTTTGATTACCGGTTGCAATTTCCAAACCAGTTCTGTTCATAATTTTGCATTTTCCATTCTTGAATTGTAACTAAAATCCTTTTTCAACTAATTGACCAACACTTAAAAGATTATGCTTTAAGCCTTCAACATAGTAAACATTGTTGGTATTATGCTTACCATCAAGAGATATAGTACCTTTGCCTTTGATCAAACAAGCTTTATCATCTCCAAATCTTACTAGACCTCCATTATATTCCTTAAAAGTCAAGAATTTACATTTATCACCAGTCATATGATGTGAACATCCTGAATCAATGATCCATTCATCCTTAACTTCAACTTTAGCTTCCAGGGCCTGCTCTACCGGTTGAACAGTAGGTGTCGATTGATCTTCTGTTATAGCAACAAGGGCCCATCCATTGTGTGTCGGATCCTCATCAGAATCATCAGTGACTCCTTCATCAACAAGATAACAAGACTTGTATTTATTCTTCTTAAATCTGTATCTCTGATATTCAGGGTTAGGCTTGTATGTTCTTCTAGCTTCTTGTCTCAATCTTGCATGTCTATCAGGGCATCTTGAAGCCATATGACCAATCTTATTATAGTTAAAACATTTAAAGGATGCTTTACCTTCATACTTACTTCCAACTGGACCTTTAGGCATTTTCCTTGCAAATAGTGCTTCAAGTTCTTTATTTTCTCTCCTGCTTTCTTCAAGTTCTCTTGCATAAAAGGCTTTCCAATCAGACTTGTCAAATTATGGTGTGGATGATGTTGATGCCTTAAAAGATAAATATGTCTTTATAGTAGCAACATGACCAAATTCCTCAATTTCAAAAGCTAAAAGTTTTCCAATCAATGTGTCCCTAGTTACTGATGTATTAGGCATTGTTCTTAACTCATTTATAGCAGTAACTTTCATTTTGTATGTTGATGGCAATCCTCTTAAAACTTTTGAAACAATTTCATCTTCACTTAAGGTTCCTCCACAACATTTAATACCCAAAACAATTTCATTTACTCTTTCCATAAAAGCAAAAATCCTTTCATCTTCTTCCATTTTCAGATTTTCATAGCTGACCCAGAAGCTTTCAAGTTTTGCAATTTTGACTATGGAATCTCCTTCATTCAATGTTTCCAAATGGTCCCAAATAGCTTTAGCAGTAGATCTATTTGATAAACCCATGATTATCTGATCTGATAATGCGCTCAAAAGTGCTTCTCTTGCTTTGCAATCATTTTCTTCATCTTTTCCTAAGGTTGGTGGATTAGGCTGACTGGGAGTAGGAGCAGTATAGCCATTCTTTGTAACTTCTCAGATGTCCTTCCCAATGCAAATTATATGTGTCTCCATCTTGATCTTCCATATGCCATAGTTGGTTCCATCAAGTTTAGGACTATCCTTCTTGAAATTGTTAGAAGACATTGGATCTCCTCAAGCTATTAAACTTCTGCAAAAAGAGGACTAGGCTTTGATACCAATTGTTAGGTCCCAAAGACAACTGAGAGGTGGGGGGGTGAATCAATTGTCAAATAAATTTAAACCAAAAATAACTTATCCAAACTTAATTCTTAGTACCGGTAAACCAAACTTTATGTCGATACACAGTTTATCAGTTAATTGCAATACCGGTAAAGATTAATGCATGAAACAGAAAGATAATATCATCCACAACACATAACACCAATATTTGTACGTGGAAACCCTGTAAGGGGAAAAACCATGGTGGGAAACCTTACCCACAATCAAATGGTACTACTACAGATAGTATGTGTATACAATAGGGGGTCTGCACATGCCGAAAGGCCAAGCACCTAGAGCTCACTACTCAAACACAAATGGGAGTCACACTGACTACAATTGGATGGTTAAATCCAATAATGATGTACTAATCAAAATAGCATCTTCATATGCTGGATTTAGTACCGGTTCAATTCTGATATGTCTTCACAAAACCTTCCTTCAACCTTCAAATGATGTCTGTGTGTATAGCTATGCTTATTCTCACATATACCTTGTTACAATCCTTTTTCCAATGGCATATCGATCTTACAAATAAGATCTTACATATATGCCAAAGCCTAGGACCAAAATGTATAGGTCGGATTTACAAAAGATATTACAATAAAACAATTTACAAGTAAATCAATAACCGATACAATATCCAATTCAACATGTCGCCTTGATGCATTTAAACCAATAATAAATCATCTCCATAGCGTTTCATGCTGATCTAGAATAGATAAGCCTGTCAGTGCTTATCCTGGACCTATTTGCCGGTAACAACAAATATGCAAACATGAATATACCAATGAATAAATCTCCAAGACAAAGTGTCCAAACAATGTCTTCGACATAACCAAGTGTTTTCCATGTCATCCCAAGTAGCGGTGAACAATATATCCTACCAGCGTACCAGATGCCGATGACTGTGCATAAGTCACTAGCTTGCCGGTGAACATTGCCAATTCTCCAAGTTCCAGAGTTGATAAGTGTTAATAGGTGTTAAAATCAATGACAAAACCATATCAACATATCCAAAATACCAATAGATTGGCATATATTGGTCTGATGATTTTCACAGCCTCCTCATTTCTTCTTACTCATCAGAATAACATAAGTCGATGACCTCTTTTCCTATTGATCAGTGTGAGTTATCCTGCTAGTCTCATCAGGCATTGGGATAGCTTAAAATGTGTTCAAGCAATGGGAATAATTTCCTCGGTGTCTTTTCCCTTGGCGTAGCTCCTCCCGATACATTATGTCTCCTCAGCATAAGCTTTGCCAACATTCTCATCAAGAATAGTCTTACTGATAGCCTCATCGGCTATCGGCAAGACATGATCTCTCCATTGCCACTTGTGTATGTTCTGCCGATGGACTTCATCGGTGTATTCTATCCCGATCACATGCTTTTACTTGTCTTAAGTGTTACCATCGGGTTAACTTTTTCTGATAGTGCAGATTTCAAATTTTTTGTAACTTTTGCTTTTCCTTATGAATACAAATGTTTATAATCTTCTTAATGGGTTCAATATAAATTGAACAAGACCTCTAACACAAAAATGGACTCCACTATTCATAGTTATTCTTTAAGATACTTTTGAAGCATACATTTTGGCAAAATTTGTTAAAGTGAAAGCTCATCCATATCTACCATCTAATAACAACACATGTTTTTGCTTCAAAGGAATCTTGAAAACCATTTAATAAGTAGCCACAATCACATTTGCATTTTTTATCACTCCAAGAAATGTCTGATAAGCTTTATATCCTCCAATCTGCACCTTGAGAGGATATCTATCTGCCTTGTCTCATCTTAGTGCCACCTTCAAGCTGCCTAGCTGATGGTTGGTTTACAGGAGCCAAATCACAGATGGATGGAAGTTGGTCACCTTCAAGCTCCTTTAAATGGAGCTACTCTTGACTTACTGCGTGGCCTAGTTTGCAAACTCTAGAGAATCCTAGTGATGCAGAGAGGCTATAGGATCCCTCAAATCTTTTTGAACATTCCTAACCTTATCACTACTTTGATCTTATCAGAGTTCTTTGACATTTTTATAATATAGTTGTTGCTCTTGTCATCTCTTAATGACTATTGTTCATGATGTTACTGTGTTGAATGTTGAATGGTTTTGGTTCATTTTGCAATTTTTCTATGTTTAATTATTTCAATTTGGTATATTATACTGAAACATCATTTCATAATTAACATTCAAGTTCTTTATAACTAGTTCTAAGAAGACTTTCATACTTGTGACATCATTTTGCTTAGTTTGTGAATGTTATAGACCGAAGTTTCCATAGACAAATTTTTTTTGCTTGTGAAGAAAGATCATGTCAGATAATATCAACAAAGAACAAAATAAGGAGACAATTGCTAGATTGTGGTCTAGCTTGAGAAGAAAAGGTGATGGAAAATTTTATTGTCCCTGCAAAAATTGTAAGGGCTTAAAGACTAGAAGACTTCTAATCACAACAACTGAGAAACATTGTAGGAAACATGGTCACATTTAAGGGGGGCATGATTATCGTCCATTGGTAAGTTGTTCATTATATCATTTTAACAAAAAAAAAATTGATAGGTAATGGGCCAAAGCCAATGAGGTGTACATACCTTACCCCTTTGGGATTTGAACTTGTGACCTCTCTTTTAAAAACACAAGTTCTCTACCACTAGGACAACTTAGGTTGTACATCGTTTTAATGATTTAAATAAACAAGAAATCACTTGATGATGAGATCGTGATCATGGTTTATTTATGTTGACCATGGAGCGCCATAGGGCACATGATATGGACTGCCACCACCCGGAGAATGTATGTGATGTTAGATGCAATGACAGTCCCAAAGACACTAAGAGGGGGGGGGGTGAATCAGTGTCTAACCAGTTGATTGAATAATTGAACTTATTTATAACTTTGCAACCCAAATTAATGTACCGGTAAACAATAAATAATGCAGCAAATAGAAATAACAGAGACAACATAAATGCACACCATAACACAAGATATTTTAACTAGGAAACCTGGTGTGGGAAAAACCTCGGTGGGATTTGTAACCCACAATATTTACTCACTAGCCAATATGAATAAATATTACTTACAATAGGGGCCCACACATACAGGAAGGCCAACAGCCTAGAGCTCACTACTCAATAGAAGAGTCTCACTAACTACAATATGGATAATTAAATCCAATACAATGTACTGCTCAAAATAGCATCTCTAATGCCTGGTTCAATACCGGTTTAAGCTCAATAAGATACCTTAACCAAAAACCTTTCACCATCTTTACATAATATCCTTCTATATCATGCTATTACAAAAATGTCCTCTCCTTATACTTCTCCATCTATAAGATCTCATACATATATGAGTCTTTTACAATATACCAAGTCATCTTACAAATAATTAATTACATTTACAAAACAATTCACATAAACAAAACTTGTCTCATATCGGCCTGAGTGCCAGTATACTTCATTGCTAGTGTAATCTAGATGCTGGTGAATATGCCTATCGGTGTCGGTGCCTACCGGTGATGATGTTTGTGATGCAAGTGCATGTAGAAACCTATTACTGATTGGTTGCCATCAATGACAACATCAACCATATTCTCATTAGAGTGTAGAATGCCAACAATTTCCCCCTTTGGCATTGATGGCAACACTCATGAGAAAAATCCAAAACTGTTATCCAAAAATGAGGTCCAAAATATGATCCCAAAAAGAGTGTGCTCCCCCTGAGCAAGTGATCTCCTCTATGCATTTATTTTTCTCCATACTACTCCCCCTTTGGCTTCAATGGCAAAGGATGTCAAAAAGAATCAAAGAATACAAAATGGCTACCTCATAGCCTGTAACCAGTTGCTTATAAGTTGAAAACTGTCCACCAAAATTAGATTCAGGCTCTGCATGAATTTGTTATTGTTAGAAAGAATGGTCTCTATCTGCTGGATCATGTCACTTAGATAGTGCATCTGTTGCTCTAGTGATCATTCTCCTTGAATTGTTGCCTTTGATAGCTCAACCCGCTGAGTAATAAGAGTGTCCAATCTTGGACCTAGTTTGATTTTCAATTCCTAGGCCATTGACCTTATCCTTTCTTTCTCTTTCTCAAGTTTCTCCAACTTTTCCTCAAAAACTGCCATTTCCTGTTCAAAAACTGAGATAAGTCCTGAAGAATATTATCCGCAATATCATATATATCCTTTTGTGTCTTCTTAATTTCCTCATCAATATCTTCAGTCAGGTAGTGAGGTTTGCAAGCTTCTCTATAAAACTCCTTATATTCCAAAATTGTTGAGTTAAGTACCGATAATAGTGAATCCATGTGCTTAGTACAATCTTTGATAGTTTTCTCAAATAATTCACCTTTCTCTTTATCTACTCTTTCCTTTACAGTAACTTCATTCACCTTATCTATAGTTAGAGCATTTTCAACAATAAATTTGGACAATGTGTCCCATTTACCTAAAGAATCCACAATGTGATCTATCTTATAGGTCGGTGCAATCATCTTCAAGATAGGTAATATTTCATCAATAGCCTAAAATGCTAAGGCATTTTAATTTGCTATCCTCTTAATAGAGTCCAATAGAACATCTGTTACATTAGTGGGTCTGAATTCTTCGGTAGATGTGCTTGGTTTTGCAATAGATTTCCTTTCAACAGATACTTGCCCAATTACCTTCACTATTTCTTCCTTATTTCCATTAATTGCTCCCTCTTTATTCACATTATCTGTCGGTTTCTCTGTCTATGTTATTACCTCTAATTCTTTTGGTTTTTTAGTCTGATTAAGTACCTCTGCAACTGCTAGTTTCTCTGACTCCAGTTTCTCAGTGTTAATTACCTTATCCTCTGTCGGTATCTCAATCTCTAGTTTCTTAGGTTGTGTCAGTATTTAAATGTTCTAAGAGTCAACAGTGTGTGCCAGTGACTCAGAGATCTCATTGATCTTACCATCATTTGCCTTAACCTTTGTAGTCTCTTTATCCACAATAATGTTAATATCTTGTGTATCCACATTCATAGTGAAAAGAATTTTAGAATCAGGGTTAGTGTCATCATGTGTAACTTCTTCAGTTTCCTTATCCGGTTGATTGTCAGTATGTACCGGTGTATCTAAAGTTATTGGTGGAGTATCCTGTGCTGGTGGAAGAATGTTGTATGTTACCTTTATAACAGGTATACTACCAATTTTTCTTTTACCTTTATCCTTTTGGTATACCTTAGCAAAATATTTGTCCATTTTTTGTCTCTCCCTTCCTCTTTCTTTTCTTTTTCCACAAAAAATATGTCCCATTTGTCTACGGTTTCATCAACAATCTCTTTCACTCTCCCAGCCATCAGGCTAACCTGTCGGTGTTCACTCACAAAAACTGACCAGTTTGCTTCAGAAATTAGTTTATCAATTTCCTGTTTAGAATTTACACAGTGTACTGCCAATAATGCTTCAACTTTTAACTTTTTATCTAATTCCATTACTGACATATTTTAGCTTCTAATCTTAAATACAAGTCATTCAGCAGATCATCTACAACTTCAATCAAAACCTTCTTATAGATGTCTAAGTGCAAAATTATACTAGCCTCTATAGTCTCTTTGTCAGAATCCTTGAAAGAGTGATAATATTTATTTACATTACAAAGATTACCACCTTGTGTTATCTCATTTACCAGTTCCTCCGGTGTAAGGGTATCTGATGTCTTAGTTTGTTTCTTCTTTGGTGTTAGCTTTTTCTTAGGTCCCCTTACAACCTGTTGCTTCTTCCTTAATGTCCTTGCCTTTTTAGGAGAAGGAGAAGGTATCGGTGAGGGTTTTCTCTCCTTCCTCTCTACTCTCTTGAACTCAACTTCTTTTCCACTATTTGTATCCAAAGAAGTGATAACCGGTGAAACATGAGCCTCTGGTTTCAGTCCTTCCAGTTCACTAGCAAAAATACCACTCAAGTTCATTACATTTTCCTTAACCTCCTTAGCCATCTTGGATGCATCTCTAATAAATTTCTCTCTTCTTTTTCTCTGCTTCTGCATCGAGACAACACTCTCAATATTCTCAGCACTACCAAAAATTTCTTCAGATGGTTCCCTAGGTGCATCAAGAAGTGTCTTAGTATAAGCCTCAAGAGCATTTAGATGAACTTCATACCCCATTTTTGTTATCCAAATAGTTCTAGGAGTAACAACTTCCATCTATGTTTCATCTCGTTTGATTACAAAATAGATTTGTTTGTCATACTTATCTACTATGCTCTGTGGTATCCTTTCTCTAGCCTTCGTCTTGGCTTGGAAAGTTTTGAATTAATCTGCTATAATGTTGTCACTGTTAGAGCCCATACCGGTGATAGCTTCCATGATTTGTTTGCCTACCAGAATGTCATATCCAAATTCCTTATGACCAATGTCGGGTATCTCTTTGGTGAAGTAAAGTATAAAACACACAAGTAGGTTGCCAAAATGGAATGACCCCTTCTTGTCACCTTTAATTCTTTTCAGGTTATCAATCAGTTCATCCTTGAGCCATTCACAAATATCAATCCAATCATTATTTTTAACAATCTCATATGCACTGTGAATACATAAGCTTGAAACTGAATTTAATCTGTTTGCATGAGTTACTCTATAGCCAAGTACCATGCTCACATATCTCACATTTGCATCAGTAATGTCATTAACCCTAAGAGATTTGTTGTCAGATGTAGCTCTAGTTAAATCCATAACTCCCTTGTTAGGTATCTTCTTTGTTTTGTCGGGCCTACTACCGGTTGAGGGTAAACCAGTAACCGCCTTGATTTCTTCCTTAGAGATTTTAAAAATAGAATCAAGCCACATAAATTCTCCATGAACTCTGCTCAGTACAAGACAAACTACTTCCTTCAAAAATTCAGGCATGTTTAGAATTTCAACAAATCCTAGGTCTCCTACGATCTTGTGCTCCAGTTTAATCAAACCTTGTTTATTAGTAATAACATCATTGTACATGTTCTTTAGGTCATCAGTCCCTAAATTTTCTATGTTGCAGTGAATGTAAATTCTAGGGTCTTCGACAAAAGTGACTCCCTTCAGAATTTTTGAAAAACCTCAGATAGAATCATCTTGCTTGGCAATTTCTGGGATGATCTTAAACACGAGTCTAGGGTGCTTAATGTTTTCTACCACAGTAAGGTTTGCAATAAGCTCAGGTGCAAAAGATGAAGATGCCATTTCAAAAGATAAATACCTCTTGCTTGAAATCTTGAATGCTTAAAAAAATACCTTACTACTTCACCTTAGGATGCCTTTGCTCAATTACACGCTCTCTGAATGCTTGAATTCTTGGTGGATGAAAATGAGGGTTTTTCGGTGCTTTATAACCAAAACATTTTCCAATAACCATATTAAATGCTTTTCGGTCAAGTGAAATCTTAACACATCTACTTGTAGAGAAGAAATATGTCTTCTCACCATCAACTGAGGGTAGAATGCATAATTTTCAACTTGCTGCCATACCCCCTAAGGATTGTTCCTTAGTTAGATGAAAAATCTCCTACCAGTGGAGGATTACTCTGTTCTACCAGTGCATAGACAATTTCATCAACTCTCTGATCTCCCTTCTTAATCCATTGCTTTGAAAATTCTTGCTTTATTTCACTTACCTTTCTTTTCCCTTCTCATTAGATCCTTTATTGTTCGTCGGTATAGTCTTGCTTCTACAAAATTTTGCAATATGCCCAATCTTGTTACATGCATAACAAGTTACATTAGTCCTTTGAATAACTTTTCCATATCCTTGACTAGTTTGTGTTTTGCATTGATTAGATAAATGTCCAAATCTTCCACAAACATAGAATTTCACATTCATTCTGCAATTTTTGGAATTATGACCAACTTTATTGCATTTGGAATATTGACTGGTGGGTAAGTTTGTATTCTGATTATTTCTAAATCTGCACTGATTTGCTCTATGACCAAACTTGTTGCAATTGAAACATTTCCCATTAAATTTATAAGCATTAGGTTGTCTTACCAGTTTACTGTGATCTTGATTATTTGCAGTCCCGAAACTTTCTCCATCTTCAAATCCAAGTCCAATTGTATCTCCATCAGGTTTTTGTCTTTTCAGCATATCATCAAGTCTTTCTGAACTTTTCTTGAATTTTTCTTCGTATTCCTTTGTAGTGTTTAACTCATTTTCCAAAATCCCAACTTGTCTCACAAGCTCCTCTTTATCACGTTGCATGTGAATCAGATATGTCTTTAGCATATCATTCTCATGACAAAGTCTCAAATTTTCATTTGCTCCATCATTAAGTCTCCTAGTCAAGTCTTCTTCATTCTTCTTCCTATCTTCAATATCCTTACATAGCCTCATGGTCATATCTTGCATTTCATTCCTCATATTATTGTTCTCTTGTCTCAACTTATCTGCAATATCACTAAGAGTCTCCTTTTCATCATCATGTTTCTGCATTTGCTCATGAAGTTATTTCCTCTTATTTTGTGCTATAACTAGGTTCTCCTGACATCCTTTAATGAATTCTTGGGTAGTCCTCAGATCATCTTCAAGTTTTATATTCTTTAATTTTTCTACATCAAAATCTTCAAGAGCTCCTTCCAACCTTTTTATCAAACTCTCCATGAGTACCGGTTTACAAATCTTCCTCAAGTTGTTAGGCTTTTGCAAATAGAGGACCAACACCTGATACCAATTGTTAGATGCAATGACAGTCCCAAAGACACTGAGAGGGGGGGGTGAATCGGTGTCTAACCGGTTGACTGAATAATTGAACTTATTTATAACTTTGCAACCCAAATTAATGTACTGGTAAACAAGAAATAATGCAACAAATAGAAATAACAGAGACATCATAAATGCACACCATAACACAAGATATTTTAACGAGGAGACCTAATGTGGGAAAATCCTTGGTGGGATTTGTGACCCACAATATTTACTCACTGGCCAATATGAATAAATATTACTTACAATAGGGGCCTGTACATGCAGAAGACCAATAGCGTAGAGCTCACTGCTCAATAGAAGAGTCTCACTAACTACAATATGGATAAATAAATCCAATACAATGTACTACTCAAAATATAATCTCTAATGCCTGGTTCAGTACCGGTTTAAGCTCAGTTAGATACCTTAACCAAAAACCTTTTGCTATCTTTACATAATATCCTTCTATATCATGCTATTACAAAAATTTCCTCTCCTTATACTTCTTCGTACAAAATGATCTATAAGATCTCATACATATATGAGTCTTTTACAATATACCAAGTTGTCTTAAAAATAATTAATTACATTTACAAAATAGTTCACATAAACAAAACTTGTCTCATGACGGCCTGAGTACCGGTATACTTCATTTCCGGTGTAATTTGGATGTTGATAAATATGCCTGCCGGCGCCGATGATGATGTCTATGATGTCGGTGCATGTAGAAACCTGTTACTGGTTGGTTGCCATCAATGACAATATCAACCATATTCTCATTAGAGTGTAGAATGCCAACATGTGATACTATCAAGAATGTAATTATGTACTAATTACTCTTTATATTTATATATTCTAACATATTTCAAACTTTTCATAGATTGCTCGACACATGAAAGGCAACTAAGGAAAGACTAGAAAAGCACGGACAACAAAAACTCAACTTTGGTGGTTATATGAAAGTTGGTGCATGAATTGTAAGTATCAATAAATGAAATATTGCATCGAAATAATAAATTGCAAACAATTTTTTTAATCATTAAATAATACAAGCAAAATTCATGATATTAAGCAAAAAATGTAGGGCTCTAAATTCAATAGAGTTCCCATAGAAGATGACAAGAAAATTGCCTTCCGGGAGGGCTATAGAGTCATGGCTGGACGTTTAAAAGGATTGAGTGGGCAAACTGAAGAATCTGGTGCATCTGTCAATCATGTAAATAAGCTAAATGAAAATGATTTGAAATTGAATACTTGAGGAATAATCTATTCGATGTTAATTTCCAACATAATGTGACTATATTTGTTTTAAATAATCAAGCAATCGTAACAATGCACATGACATTGGAATGCAGCCTACACAGGGTGGAATACAACCTACACATAATGAAGGTCGTGGTGTGCATCATAGTACTAGAGGTATTCACATGCTAAACATTTTTTTTATGTAATGATTATTACATTTAAGCATCTTTAATTGAAATTGGTGTAGTGATTAATGCGACATTTTTCTTTTTATTTTAGAGCATGTAGATTGTGGTGAGCAAGTTGAGCATGATCCAGGTAGACAACATCAGGAATGTGATGGGGCCCCACAAAGTAAAGAGGACCACTATTATTCCTTTAAATGAATTTAATTGAAATTGGTGTATTGATTAATGTAAGCTTTCATGTTTCAACTCCAGAGGTTTAGAGGGTGTTCAGGATGTTGAGGATGAGGCTAGACAATATGATCAGGAAGATGATGTGGCCCCATCAGGTAAAGAGCACCACTGTAATTTTCTTTTAGTTAATGGAATATGTGTAACAATAATAGTAAAACTCATAACCCATTCCTTTTTTATTGTAGTGGACCCCCCTTTGCATACACGTCCTCATTGTGAGTATAGGACTAGGAATACATTAACTAGATCATGAGCATAGGGCAAAAGAACTAAAGAGGGGACAAATGATGATGACAACGATGGTCCAATTAGTCTTTACCTCCAAGCTTCAAAAAGAAAGAAAGAAAAAATGATTGTAATCTTAGTATATGTTAACAACTAGATTTTATGTGTTAATGAATTTAATTATGTGTTAATGACTGTTAATGAATGATATGTGTTAATGAATGTTACTTGTTAATGAATGTTAATGAATGATATGTGTTAATGAATGTTGATGAATGTTATGTGTTAATTAATATTAATGAATGTTACGTGATAATGAATGAATGTTATGTTTCATTAATGGATGAAAAAATGTTAGATGTTAATGGGGAATTTAGAGTGATATTAGGGGGGGGCAAATGAACTTCCACCTTCACTTGGTTGACCCTATTAAGTAGAGAATATTAAACTATTCTTGAAATAAAGAGAAGCTCAGTAAGGTAACACGCTTTTCAATATTTCATTATGCTCCATTGTTAATCTTAAGCATCTTGTTTGCAAGTTACATATTCAGTGTCGCAGGTTGTGAACATGCTTCTATGAGACAATTCCCCATTACAAGTTAATGCATGCCTCATTGGTTTTGTGAGTTTATTTTGTTCTAGAATAGACATACTTTCCCTGTTCATTCCTTAACATTTCTTCATTTTGTTTTAGAATAAACACACTATCTCATTTTGTACATTCATTGTTCATTTTGAGTTTATTTTGGGTCAAATTTGAAGAAAGAGCATGCATAAAAGGAGGTGAAACTGTTGGAAATTGATTGTTAAACTAAGTTATTGATTCCTTACTAAAACCCTTGGATCCTGATTCTGATTCTGCATGGGTCTTGGTCCGAGCCTGATTCCCCTTGGATTCCTCCAAGGTCCTTCTTATGTGGCTGGGTTCTCAGTGATTATTCATCATCTACTGTGCCTAATTTTGGGGCAAATTAATAAAGTAGTGCTGGCTTCAAAGTGTACAATTTAAATTTATATCTCATATACGCTGCAACCTTTTGTAAGGGGTGTGATCTGACCCAAACTACTATTCAAATTGCAATTGTCATAAATACATAGCCTGTCACCATTGGTGCAATCTGATCTTTATTTCTATTTTTTTTGATTTCTTCATACTATCATAAGGATGTGAAACTTCTATTAGTAATTTCTCATTGGTCAAATGGTTATCATATTGATTAGTAATCAACTCTGAGGTCTTCCAATAATTATAGTGGCATTTTTTATCATTAGATTTTGTCATCCTACTATCTTGATGACTAGATCTGGTATTGTTAATATTTTTATGAGGATTTCAAGACCTAATTGAGCATCATTAATCAATTTAGTTTTTGCATCTATGCAGTTCACTGTATGAGTGTTTACTTTGATTTCATTTCAGTCTGTCATAAACTAAATAAATTCAAGATTACATTTTCTCTCAACTGCTTTTATATAATTGGAGTAGAATTTATGTCATATATATGTGTGTGTGTGTACGGACGTATCCGTACCCATACCCAAGGATTTGTTTTTTGCTAATTCTGTGAATCCGTACCTGATTTTGTATCTGTATGTGTACTTGAATCGGTAACTTAGCTATTAAATTATCTAAAAGCCATCTTGTCTCATGTATGACCTATGAGGGGATTCTAACTGATGTAGAACTGATGAAATTATCCTCAAAACTCCACTTTTTCAGGCCTCAAATGGATGATGAACTTAGAAATCCACATTTTCTCTAAAAACTAATGCCTGAACTGATGAATGATACTAAGAACTTGCATTCTAACTTGAAGTTCACTTAACTGAAACTCCGACCCTTTAGTCATTTCTATGTGCATGTTTATGGTAGTCCAATCTACTAAAAAATACTATCATGACTGCACATTCATTTCTCATAGAAGGTTATCATATCTCCATGTTGCATTCTCTAATCTCAAACTTACTATCATGTGCCTCTGTATTTAGAACCTAATTTCTATCACAATCCTTATTCTTCACTCCTGATTACTGGTCTGCAACACTGTATCACTATTGTACTGAGCCTCTATGAATGCCTTATGACTATTACATCTTTGAATGCCTTTGAGTTCTTTTTTTTCTTTGATAGACTTGATCTTCTTATCTCTCTATGATTGTACTTTGTCTTTGATTTTCTTTGCGACAAGGATTTTATGGACTACAATTGGCATTGATGGAATCTCCTTGTATTTCCCTTAAGTTTGGAGCCTTGAAATGGAGTTTATTCCTTATGATCACAATGTCTACTTTGTGTTCTAAAATATTCTCATGTCTTGAACTCAGATGATTAGCTTTTATGACTAGATATATCTTCGTAAGTGCTTTCTTTGTTAATCATTATCTCCTTGAGTTGTGTATGCCTAAGATTGAAATACCGTTCTTGATAGTCTTGTTGCTCACTATTTTGTAGATTTTTCCTTAGGCACATGCACTATCACATGTTTCCCTTTAAAAAAGGTCTAGGACTATACCTAACCCTACACTATTATCCATGACTGTATACTGAGTTCTAGGTCTCTATCTTTATAATATCCTCCTTTGATAGTATTTTAAAATAAAAATATGACTATTTATGAATGCTTTATGTACTGGTTGCAAGAAATTTTTGGTATTTACTATTATGATTCCTTATGATAAGTCTTCTCATGCATTCTTGTAGCTATTTCATCTTTATCTTCCTGATAATGAAGTACCTACTGCGCTTAATCCTTTGTAAGCTCACCGATATTAATGCTGCTGATATTAATCCTTTGTAATCGACAAAAGTCAACCTGATGGTAACACTAACAAGTAGAAGAATGTGATCAGGGTAGCATACACCATTTAAGTCCATCGATAGAACACACACTAGCGACAATGGAGAAATATTGTCTTACTGATAGCTGATGAGGCTACTGATACGACTTATCCTGATGGACACTGCCAAAAGTAAAATGCATCAGCAAAGGTTACAATGATAAAGAGTCATTTGTGTAGACAAAAGCGGTTGGGATTTTTTTTTTAAATGTTGGGGAAGGTCAAAATTCTGACAAACACCACAAGACAACCGATGATGTTGCCATACCTACAATGATAAAAACATTGCAGGATACAGCCTCATCTATCATCATAATTGTCAAAATTCTGACATCTCCTTGAAGATGGTCCATCGACAAAACACACACTAGTGGCAATGGATAAATCATGTCTTGCGGATAGCCGATGAGGCTATCAGTAAGACTTATCTTGATGGAAACTGGCAAAATTTAAATGCATCAGCAAAGGTTACAACATTAAAGGGTCATTAGCAAAGGTTATGGCAATAAAAGATGCAACGAGGTCGGAATTTTGACATCTCCTTGTAAAACAAACATGTCGCCTAGCGACAATGGAGAAATCTTGTCTTGCCGATAGCCGATGAGGATATCGGTAAGAATTATCTCGATGGACACTACCAAAGTAAAATACATAGGAAAAGGTTATGACGATAAATAAAGGATCATCGACAAAGGTTACGGTGATAAAGGATGCAACGAGGTTGGAATTTCGACATCTCCTAGTCAAAAAACCATGTTGTGGTTGAATATAAATTTCCGACATGATGTCATCTAAATTTCTATATGAATCTCATCATCGAGATCATCGATGAAAAAATTATGATGAATAAATACATCATAATTATGATGTTTAGTTGTCTGATTTCTGACGACGGTCATCAGAAAACCGCTCCAAATATACTAGTGCTCGTTTGTGATAGTTAATTTTAATTGCTTGAAGTTGTGAAAACCTATTGTTTTCCTTCATGCATGCATTAAATTCATCCCTTTCTAGAAATTTTTTATGCATCTACATGTTCAATTGAGTTATGAGATTCAAAATTATTTATTGGAAAGTTTTTTGTGAGTTTCATGGCTATAGATTTTAGATAGAAAATTATTTGGTGCATCAGCCCATCAGGATAGATTTTTAGTTACATGCAATCATTCTATCCCTTTTCATATCAAAAGAATTTGTAGGAGATTAATCAGATAGGAAGTTGACTTGGTCTCCAGAGATTCACCTTCACTTGAGCAACCCACAGGCTCGAGGTTCCATGTTTCATAGGATTGCTTGGTTTCACACTTAGCATCATAGGTGTAATCCTTCATGACAACAATGACATAATGGGACCTATTATGACATAAATAGGACCTATTATGACATGTAATAGGTCCTATTATGTCATAATAGGTCCTATTATGTCATAAGAGGTCCTATTATGACATGTAATAGGTCCTATTATGTCATAATAGGTCCTATTATGTCATAAGAGGTCCTATTATGTCACCATAGGTCCTATTATCACATAATAGGTCCTATTATGTCATGTAATAGGACCTATCATGTGATAATAGGACCTATTATGACATAATAGGACCTATTACATGTCATGATATGTCCTATTATGACATAATAGGACCAATTACATGTCATGATATGTCCTATTATGACATAATAAGACCTATTACATGTCATGATATGTCCTATTATGTTATAATAGGTCCTATGATGTCATAATAGGTCCTATGATCATATATATAGGTCCTATTATGACATAATAGGTCCTATTATGTGATAATAGGTTCTATTATCACATAATAGGTCCTATTATGTCATAATAGGTCATATGATCACATAATAGGACCTATTATGTCATGTGATAGGACCTATTATATCATAATAGGACCTATTATGACATAATATGACCTATTACATGACATAATAGGACCTATTATGTCATGTAATAGAACCTATTATGACATAATATGTCCTATTGCATGACATAATAGGACCTATTATCACATAATAAGACCTATATATGTGTTCTCATAGGACCTATTATGACATCATAGGACCTATTATCACATAATAGGACATATTATGTCATAATAGGACCTATTATGACATCATAGGTCCTATTATCACATAATAGGACATATTATGTCATAATAGGACCTATTATGACATAATATGTTCTATTATGTGATAATAAAAACTACTTTGACATAATAGGACCTATTTGACATAATACAACCTATTATATCACATAATAGGACCTATTATCACATAATAGGACCTATTATGTCATAATAGGTCCTATTATGACATAATATGTCCTATTGTGTTATAATAAGACCTACTATGTCATAATAGGTCCTATTATCACATAATAAGTCATATTATCACATAAGAGGTCCTATTATGTCATAATAGGTCCTATTATGTCATAATCAGTCCCTTAAGACTCTCTCTCTCTCAATCACATAATAGGTCCTATTATGTCATGTAATAAGACCTATTATGACATTATACCCCTTAAGATGCCTTAGTATGCCCAATTATCACACAATAGGACTTATTGTGTGATAATAGGACTTATTATGTCACAATAGGACCTATTATGTCATAATAGGACTTATTATGTCATAATAGGACCCATTATGTCATAATTGGTCCTATTATTTGAATGGGACCTATTGTGATATGTAATAGGTCCTATTATGTCAAAATAGGTCCTAGTATGTCATAATAGCTCCTATTATCACATAATAGGTCCTATTATGTCATAATAGGTCCCGTTAAGACTCTCTCTCTTTCTCTCCCTTAATCAGATAATAGGTCCCCTTAAGACTCTCTCTCTTTCTCTCCCTTAATCAGATAATAGGTCCTATTATGTCATGTAATAGGACCTATTATCACATAATAATACTCCTCTCTCTCTCTCTCTCTCTCTCTCTCTCTATTTTAGTCTTCTTAAAGGTTAAATTAAATTCTTTTTCTCATACTCTTCTTATAGGTCAATCACAAAATCAAGTAGATGCTCAAGCTACAGAAGTTGGAGAAGGGTCAACCCAAGTTAAAACAAGTATGCACATCTCTAATTCTCTCTCTATCTTTAACTCCTTTTAATCTTATTAATAAGGGTGGTTAAATATGTTTAGTCTCTCTATCTATTTCTCTAATACTCTTTTTATAGATCAAGCACAAGATCAAGTTGAAGCTCAAGTTGTTGAAGTTGGACATGGGTCACACCAAGCTCAAACAAGTATGCACGTCTTTACTTCTCTCCATACATATCCCCTTTAGTCATGTTATACTTTAATTTATACTAGAACTAGATTAAAATGATTTTTATTTTTTTTTGTATAGTTTATGCTCAATATGATGAAGCTCAAGCAAATGTTGGATAAGGGACAACACAATTTCAAGCAATGGAAGTTGGAGAAGGGTCAATATTGCTTCCTACTACTAGTATGAATGAGAAAATGGATCTAGCTCAATCTGTAAAGAGAAAAGTTAATTACAGAAACTTAGATCATTTAATTGAAATTAATTTGGAGAAATTGAGATATTATGCTGAACAACCTACACATACTAATAGGAGGACATTGAATACAAATTCAAAGAAAATATCTACTTGCTATAGCTTGAGAATCTTGATACAATTGAAAAGGCCCAACTATTATCAATTCAACTTCATAATAACAAGTTAAAAGAGCCATTAAAATTATTGGGTGTAGATACTACATTGAAAAAGAGGAAATTTTCTGACCTACAAAAATATATTATTGAAAATGTTAAGGGTGGTTTGGGTTCAATTGGGAAACAATCTAGATCTATGGATAAGGTCATTTCAAGAAGAGTGATATTGACATCTATTGCAAATAAAAACATGTCCCAAAAAAGACAAATCTCCTCACTTTCATCTGAGATTGGATATAGTAGGAAGACAATATCATATTATGTGAAAAGGAGAAAGAATTTGGATAATAGTACACTAGAAGGAAATTGGACAATAATGTGTAGAGCTCCTCATTCTGAAAGGATTGAAGATGGAGTTAGGAACCTGATCACTATATTTTGGAATGATCATACTTGTCCTTCATCAAATAGTAGAGATGTCATCAAACATAGAATTGGGCCTAATGAATTGTTGGCATTTCAATAGAAGGAGATTGTTGATATTCATTAAGGATATTGAGAAGGTTGTTGAAGATTATTTGATATAACTGAAAAAGGATGATAACTATCTTTATAACATTATTTTGTCATTGATGTCAACAAATTGATTTTCTAATTCAGTATGATGTTGCCATATCTTGAGAAGATTGATTTGAAGAGAATTAAGATGTCGGTAAGTGACACAAAAAGAATGTGATGAATAAGGGGAGAAATAAGATATTCAATGGGCAAATATTACCAAGTTAGACAATGATGAGATCATGATGTTTAGATTGTTTTGATATCCTACATATGTTGTTGATTGTAAGGTTAATACTATACTATGTCACCAAGCAAAGAACCTAGTCGGTAAACCCTAAAGAACCTAGTCAGTAAACCCTAAGGTTATCGATATCGATTAATGAAGGCAGAATGTCTACCGAGTAAAGTTTAGTATTTACCAAGTTGCAACCGAGTTATGACAGATTGTATTGGATGAATACAAGCATTATTTAATGAAGGATGCTGATGAGCTGGACATATATAAATGATTGGTATGCCGCACATGAAGTTTGTTAAGGATCTACGGCAATGGAAAATCAGGAGGAAGATCTATAGCTCAGATTGAACTGCAATAACCTTGTGCAAGTTCCAAGAAAGGAATACAAGTCCCTAGGCAAGGTAAAACATTTTTAGATCAAAGGATACATTGAACCTGGTCAAGTTTGAAGATCTGACGGTTAAGATTGATCATGGGAAATGTGATCAAGGAGATTAAGCGGTTAGCAATTATTTATAAATAAGGAATTGTTGATGAACAATGCATGCGGGCAAGTGTAAGCACAGGGATGCTACATAGTGGTTACCAAGCACAGAAGCTTGAAGACCTATTTTGAATAACAAAGTAAGGAGCCCAGTAGAGGGACAAGATAAGTCCTAAGACAAGATTGTTTTGAGCAAATAAGAATCTCCTTTAGCATTTTAGATGTGAAGTTGCAGATATATTTTTATTACTGTTATTTTGTAAGTGACAGAAAATCTCTTAACCGAGTGGACTTAACAGTCTTATTTGTAAATCCTCTAGCAAGGTGACATTCTAGTTGAGTGTTTGAAATCCTTTGAAAGGTCACTTCTAACAAAGTGAAGATTCTAATAGATCTAAGGGAAATCCCTTAACCGAGTCACATCTAGCAATGTGTTTGTAATCTTTAACAGGATTTTCTTTTAACCGAGAATACTCTAGAAGAGTATATTTCTTAGTGGGTCTGAAATCCCACAGTAGTTTTTCCCTATTTGGGTTTCCACGTTAAATCTGGTGTTATATGTGTTATGATGATTATGTGTTTATGAGTTTGCATGTTTAGCAGTTTTTGGTTATATTGCTAAAGTTTAAGTTACCGAGGTTGAATCTGTTGATTTCATGGAAGATTAAATTTGAATGATTCACCCCCCCTCTCATCTTGTTATCTATTGATATCAGAACTTTACAATTGGTATTAGAGCTTTGGACTCTAGAAGAAAATTTTAAAGGTACTTGAGGCAAAGATCCGAAGATGTATAAAAAAGATGCACCAAAGCTGAACAAGTCAAGTTTTTCCACATGGCAGAAAAGGATGAAGCTACATTTATCAGGAATTGGAGAATATGCAACATATTATTTGGAGAATACTTACATACCACCAAGCACCAACCCGATGACCTTGGAAGAGGTAAAGGCAAAGCAAGAACATATTCAAGCTATGATTGAAATAACATCAGCATTGATTGACTCAGAGTTTAATGATCTAGTAGGTTGTAATGATGCAAAAGCAATGTGGACCAAGCTTATATCTGTGTATGGCGGTGATGAACATGTTCAAAGAGAAAAAGTAGATAGTCTAAGAGGACAACTTGAATCCATGAGAATGAATTAAGGTGAGAGCATAACCCAATATAGTACAAGGTTAAAGGAGAATGTCAATCAAATCAAAGGAGTAGGAGGAACTATTGAAGAAAAGGATGTAACAAGTAAGTTGCTTAGAACACTTCTACCACCTTATGCTATTCGAGTCTCTACAATCAATGAATTGAGGTCTGTACCTAACATGCCAGTTTCTTTGGATGCTACTATTGGTAAGCTACATGCATTTGAGTTAAGTAATTTTGATAACAGTGGGTCTTCGGTAAATAAAGTAGAATCTGCATTCAATTCTTTTCATATTGGTGAATCTGATGATTACAATGATAGAATGAGTAAGTACTCTGAAGGAAATCATAGTGGAGAAAGTGAAAGATTTCACAAGAACATGGAAGAAGTGCACAAACTGTATGAGGAAATCAAGAAGCAAGAAGAGTTTGAAGCATTATTAGCCAGAAGGTTACTGAGAGGAAAAGTTAAGTATAAAGGAAAGCTACCTTTAAAATGTTTCAGTTGTGATAAAATAGGACATATGGCTTCTAACTGTCCTGACAAAGAATCTAGTGAAAAGAGAGAATACCGAGATAACAGGCAGAAAGACAACCAATATAGAGGACACCGAGACTTCAGAAGGAGAGATAGAAAGACATGCCTAGTAGCTGATGAGGAATCCAATGATGATAAATCTGATGAAACTGATACTGAGGAAGTTGTTTATGTGGCTATTAAAGATGGATCTGATGAAGAAAGGTATGAAGAAAAATCCCTAATATCTCACATAAATAATAATGACTCTTGGATCATAGACAGTGGATGCTCACATCATATGACAGGTGATAAACACAAGTTTGTTAAATTAGAAGATTATGATGGAGGCTATATAAGATTTGGTAATGATGCACCATGTCCGGTGAAAGGTAAAGGATCTATAACACTTCTTGACAATGCTAAATGTGATGATGTATACTGGGTTGAAGGTTTGAAATACAATTTGTTGAGTGTAGCACAACTAAACAATATAGGTTACCAAATAGAATTTCAGAAAGGAATTGTCAAAGTTCATGACAAGCATGGAAAGTTAGCTACTACCGGAACACAAACAAAAGGTAATACATTTCATCTTGACTCAACTCGGAACAAGTGTCTTTATGCTAAGATAGATGATACTTGGTTATGGCATAAAAGTTTTTGTCATGTAAATTTTGATAATCTGATCAAAATAAGTAAGAAGCACCGAGTAAGAGGTCTACTGAGTCTGGAAAAACCTAAGAATGCTATGTGCTGAGGATTCCAGATGGGTAAGATGACAAGATCAAGCTTTACAAGTAAGCCCTACACTTCTAAAGGAATTTTAGATCTAGTACACACTGATCTTTGTGGTCCCATGAAAGTTCAAAGTTATTATGGCGCTAAATATTTCATATTATTTGTGGATGATTACTCAAGGATGATGTTGGTTATGTTTTTAAAAGAAAAATCAGAAGCTTTTCAAATGTTTAAATGGTACAAGGCAAGAGTTGAAAATGAAACAGGAAGATAGCTGAAATGTCTTAGATTTGATAGAGGAGGAGAGTTCACTTCTAATGAATTTAACTTATTATGCAATGATCATGGTATAAAAAGGCAAGTATCTGCATCGAGAACACCATAGCAAAATGGGATAGCTGAGAGAAGAAACAGATCAATTGTAGATTGTGCCAGAACCCTAATGATAGAAAAGAAAGTACCTCAAACATTTTGGAGAGAAGCAATCAGCACTGCAGTTTACACCCTGAACCGAGTTCAACTGAAGAAAGGAACTATGAAGACACCATATGAGATCTGGTATGACAAGAAACCTAATGTAAGCTATTTTAAAATATTTGGAAGTAGATGCTGTGTTCACAAAGATGACAGAAATGGAAAGTTTGATTAGAAAAGTGAGGAAGGAACATTTCTTGGTTATTCTTCTAGAAGTAAAGCATTTAAATGTCTGATCAAATCATCTAACAAAATAGTAGAAAGTGCAAATGTGAAAATTGATGAATTTGCAGAAAGAAATGATGAAGGAAATTCCAAAGAACCAAAAGATTATGAAGAATTTGTTTATGTTCAGCTGAGAAGTCCTACCGAGAAAATTGCTAAAGAAAATGAAGATAATGTCCAGCTACCAAGTGATGAAGAAGATCATGCAGAGCCTATCGAGTCTATATTAGCCAAATATGTCAGAAGACATCATGCATCAAGTCAAATTATAGGAGATAAGGATGATCCAGTGATGACAAGGAACAAACTGAGATAGAACACATGTCTAATATCTGAATTTGAACCAAGAATAGTAAAAGAGGCATTTAACAGTGAAGATTGGGTAAATGCTATGATAGAAGAGATTGATCAAATCAAGAAGAATGACACATGGACATTGATCCCAAGACCGAAGGACAAAAATGTAATCGGTACTAAGTGGATTTGCAGAAACAAGCTAAATGAAAAAGGTGAGGTCATTCGGAACAAAGCAAGACTAGTTTGCAAAGGTTATGCTCAAGAAGAAGGAATAGATTAAGGTGAGACTTTTGCACCTGTGGATAGACTTGAGGGAGTAAGAACATTGTTGGCATATGCTGCTTTCAAAAATTTTGAGGTATATCAAATGGATGTTAAATCTGCATTTTTGAATGGTATACTAGAAGAAGAAGTTTATATTGAACAACTTGAAGTATTTGTTAAAGACAAGAGTAAAGATCAGCTATGTAAATTAAACAAAGCTTTATATGGTCTGAAACAAGCATCTAGAGCATGGTATGAGAGACTGCACTCTTATTTGATCAAGATTGGTTTTATAAGGACAAGTGAAAACAACAATATGTACATGAAGAATGATGAGGACAATGGAATATTGATCTCAACCATATTTGTTGATGACATTATATTTTATGGAAATGACTCTCTATGCAAAAACTTTGGTAATGAAATGTGCAAAGAATTTGAGATGTCACTAATCGGTGAGATAAAGTATTTTATAGGTTCACAGATACTGCAAATGAAAGATGAGATTTTCATTACTCAATCCAAGTACATAAAGGAAATCTTGAAGAAATTTAGAATGGAGGATTCTAAACCTATAAGTACTCCTATGACTACCAACTGTAAACTATCAAAGAATGATGAATCTGCATTTGTTGATGAGACACTTTACTGATCTATGATTGGAAAGTTACAATATGTTGTGCATAGTAGACCGGATATAGCACATGCAGTAGGTATTGTTGCAAGATTTTTTGCAGATCCCAAGGAAACCCATATGACAACAATCAAGAGAATTTTTAGATACCTGAGAGGCACTGAAGATTATGGCTTAGTATATGAAAAGAGAAATGATTTTGATTTAAAAGTTTATACTGATGCTGATTGGGTGGGCAACATTGATGACAGGAAAAGCACAAGTGGTGGAGCTTTCTTTTTAGGAGAAAGACTAGTGAGTTGGCTTAGCAAGAAACAAGGATGCATTTCACAGTCAACAACTGAAGCTGAATATGTTGCTGTAGCATTGAATTTCACAAATATAGCATGGATCAAACAACTGTTGGAAGGTATAAATGAAAAGGTTACCGAGCCAGTAACTATATTCTGTGATAATACTAGTGCCATTAACATTTCAAAGAATCCAGTAATGCACTCTAAGACAAAGCATATATCTATAAAGTATCATTATCTCAGAGAAGAAGTTCAAGAAAAGAAAGTTGTGTTGGAATATATCAGTTCAAAGGAGCAATTAGCAGACATCTTCACAAAGCCACTGCCAAGGGACACTTTTGAGTATCTCAGAAGCAAGCTAGGCATCCTACCCCTATCTTCTACTCACTGACAGAGTTTAGTGAAAGCATTAATTTGATGAATCTATAGAATATTATGTGTGGATTGATGCTATTTTACACTTTAGGAGGTCGCCTAAAGTTGTGCAGGAAATAGGAATTAGAGACAAGTTGCTCTGACCAAAACTGAGATGATACATAGCAAGGCAAATCATTTCACAGGGGAAGAAATCATGATTTAGTTCTTTTACTTTTTGGCATTGTTGTCAAAGGGGGAGAAGACTAAATAGTTGACTAAATGGTAAAGCCCTAAATGAAGAAGATAACAGAAGACTAATGACAAGGGGAGAGATTACAAAAGGGAGAAGACTTCAGAAGATTTTAACAGCTCAAGGATATCAGGAGAAGTCTAACAACAATTTGAATCCGAATCAATTTGAATATCTTGTTGGTATTACCATTTAATTGTTGGTTTTTCCATCAATGCCAAAGCGGGAGATTGTTGGCATTTCAATAGAAGGAGATTGTTGATATGTATTAAGGATATTGAGAAGGTTGAAGATTATTTGATATAACTAAAAAAGGATGATAACTATCTTTATAACATTATTTTGTCATTGATGTCAACAAATTGATTTTCTGATTCAATATGATGTTGCCATATCTTGAGAAGATTGATTTGAAGAGAATTAAGATGCCGGTAAGTGACACAGAAAGAATGTGATGAATAAGGGGAGAAATAAGATATTCAATGGGCAACGATTACCGAGTTAGACAATGATGAGATCATGATGTTTAGATTGTTTTGATATCCTACATATTTTGTTGATTGTAAGGTTAATACTATACTATGTCATCGAGCAAAGAACCTAGTTGATAAACCCTAAAGAACCTAGTCGGTAAACCCTAAGGTTATCGATATCGGTTAATGAAGGCAGAATGTCTACCAAGTAAAGTTTCATATTTACCGAGTTGCAACCGAGTTATGATAGATCATATTGGATGAATACAAGCATTATTTAATGAAGGATGCTGATGAGCTGGAGATATATAAATGATTGGTATGCCACGCATGAAGTTTGTTAAGGATCTACGGCAATGGAAAATCAGGAGGAAGATCTACAGCTCAGATTGAACCGCAATAACCTTGTGCAAGTTCCAAGAAAGGAATGCAAGTCCCTAGGCAAGGTAAAACATTTTCAGATCGAAGGATACATTGAACTTGGTCAATTTTGAAGATCTAATGGCTAAGATTGATCATGGGAAATGTGATCAAGGAGATTAAGCAGTTAGCAATTGTTTATATATAAGGAATTGTTGATGAATAATGCATGCAGGCAAGTGTAAGCATAAGGATGCTACATAGTGATTACCGAGCACAGAAGCTTGAAGACCTGTTTTGAATAATAGAGTAAGGAGCCCAGCAGAGGGACAAGATAAGTCCTATGAAAAGATTGTTTTGAGCAAATAAGAATCTGCTTTAGCATTTTAGATGTGAAGTTGCAGATATATTTTTATTACTGTTATTTTGTAAGTGACAGAAAATCTCTTAACCGAGTGGACTTAACAGTCTTATTTGTAAATCCTCTAGCAAGGTGACATTCTAGTTGAGTGTTTGAAATCCTTTGACAAGGTCACTTCTAACAAAGTGAAGATTCTAACAGATCTAAGGGAAATCCCTTAACCGGGTCACATCTAGCAATGTGTTTGTAATCTTTAACAGGATTTTCTTTTAACTGAGCATACTCTAGAAGAGTATATTTCTTAGTGGGTCCAAAATCCCATAGTGGTTTTTCCCTATTTGGGTTTCCACGTTAAATCTAGTGTTATATGTGTTATGATGATTATGTGTTTATGAGTTTGCATGTTTAGCAATTTTTGGTTATATTGCTGAAGTTTAAGTTACCGAGGTTGAATCTGTTGATTTCATGGAAGATTAAGTTTGAATGATTCACCCCCCCTCTCATCTTGTTAGCTATTGGCATTAGAACTTTACATGAATATGTACTACATACAAAATATTGGTTGGACAACATGCAACATGAATTATATCTTTCATTTTGTAATTCAAATCCAACCATAAAGATTGGACAAACAATGTTTAAAATATTAAAGCCATATTATGTGAAGATAAACAAAGCTTTTGAAAGTTTATGTTGTTGTTATCATATTGAATTTGATCTCTACTATCATGTATTTTGAAAGATGATATAAGACAGTGTTATTTTCCAAAATGCTCCCCCTAAATGACCAAGTCAGTTCATAGCATCAATTTTATGTGACAAATCAAATGATAATACAACAAGTCAAATAGATTGCATAAATAAAAAATGCAAAACTTGTGGTAATTTGGGTAAATTTTCTTTGAGAAATGAAGATACTGACATGACAAGGATGGTAAAATGTAAGAGTTACAAGTACATAAAGTCTGAAATAAAATTTGGGAAAGAATACACAAGGTTATAATATGTTGAAGAGGAGATAAATGTTGGAACCTTTATGGAATTTTTTTGCAAATTGATTCCACCCTATTTAAATCATGCTTTTTTTTCCAAGTGGCAAGCACAACTATTCCATACGCTGAGACACACTTTCCAACCTGGAACAATTTTATCAGGTGTGTTATCGACGTGCACAATTAGATGTGGATGGTGTTGAAAGTACATTTGAATCATGGGTCATCAAGAAAGAATATCACCTTTATATTAGTGATGATAAAGAGCATGACACACATTTTATGAACATTGTTTTAAGAAGTTTTTAGGATATTTGGAAAATAGGGGCATACAAATTGAGAAGCATTTTGTTTGGTCAGATGGCTGTGCAGCACAATTCAAATCAACAAGGCCATTTTATCCATTATGTAGATATCATTGAAACCAAAAGATACCACATATTTGGAGTTTCTTCAAGAGTGGACATGGAAAGGGTGAGAATGATGGTGCATGAGCTTGCATCAAACATGCTTTAAGAAAATATCAAATGAATTATTAGGGAATTCGAATAAAAGATGCACATGATGTTGTTGAATGGTGCAAGACACACTTTGCAGAAAATGAGGCTAGTACATCATCAAGATCTGATCGAGTCATACCATAAAGAGTGTTCTGGGAGATATCAGGAAAACTTATGATCTTTCAAAATTTGATTTCAAATGTTTAAAGTTGTAGCTAGGAATTTGGAAATCATCACAAGCAAATCAAAATACTAATCTAGCTCAATCATGAAAGCTCAAATGTAATGATCATTCCTAAACACACTCAATAAAGACATGAAAGCAAAATATTCAAGATTAAAAGCTAAGCAAACCAAATGCAGATCTGAATATCTCCATCATGTGGCTCCATTGTCCTTCTTTCTTCTTCAAATAGCTTTTGTTTGTGGATCTCACCTTCAAGTGCATAAACCTAATGTGAAAGAAAGATTGACAATTAGCACAAGAGTACTCAAAGCGTGATTGATTCAACAAAGTGATTATTAGATCGATAATGTGATTAGGGATTCGAAAAAGTGATTATTAGATCAGGATTGAAGAAATTCATCCAATTTATAGATACATTGGAGAAAAGACAAGATTAGCATGAAATTGATATTAGAGGCAATTGATTTCAAAATGGGAAAATTGAGTGGAAAGAAGAAGGTTATGACACCTTATATGTCATGAATTATGACATATTGCCAATGCAAAGGTTAGAAGACAAGAGGCTTATGACATCTTGCTATGCCAAAAGTATGACGCATGAGAAATTCATGCTTCCACCAAAGCACAAAAATAGGGAGAACTAGAGAAAAATTAATTAGGTGGAAATTGAATTTGACAAATTAGAAAATTAGGTGGAAATTAGGAATTAGGAAAATTAGAAATGAGGAAATTAGAAAATTAGAAAATTAGGAATTGATGAAAAATTAGGAGATTAGGTAAATCAATTAATAATTTGTCATTTATTAATTAATTCACAAAAAGAGGAACAATTAATTAGCCAATTAAATTAAACATTTAATTGTGACACGAAGACCTAGGATAAATAAATAAATTATTTAACCTAGATGGAGAAAATGGAGAGAAAATGACAAACAAGGTTAAATGAATAAATCATAAAACCCTAGAAGATAAATTAGGAATGCAAGGACGACAATTAGGTCTTGATATAAAATTGATTTGATGTTAATTCGATCATGATTTCTGACTTGATAAAAGACCAATGCTGACAAATGATGTGATTGATAAATGTGCCAATTGACGAGGAACAATGACTAATTGATCCAAATTGACACAATTGAGAGAGATGATGATTGATGACAAATCGATTGCAAAATGACAAAATTGACAAGAAGACAAGGATCAATGACAAAACAGATCACAAGATGACAAGATTGATGACAAATTGATCAAAAGACAAGAATCGATGACAAATCGATCACATGATGACAAGATTGATAAGAGGACAAAAACCCTAATTAGGATTGACGATGTCCAAAATGATGACAAATGAATACGCACATAGATGCGACAAGATAAGATTGACCAAAATCATGACTGAAGATTATTGTCGACAAGACCAAATTCGAGAGCGAGATAAATGAAGAATGCAGAAGAATGACTCAATGCTCGCAAATGATAAAGACCAAGTGCGTAACATAGGAGAAATGTTAATGCGACGCAAAACTCTAAAATGAGACAATGCGCCAATGTTAAAGTATGACTTCGCAAGCGTTGACAATTTTTAGATGTCTACATTTTGCCCCTCTTTGAGATAATGCAATTTTAAGCGTTGTTTCAAAGAACAATAATGAAAATGCCCCAGACAATAACAATGACATATGCATGCCCCCTCGAGGAATTGGCCAGAAACATGCAGAGAAGAGGCCAATTGATCGATAAAAATGATAGGAGCAAACAGACTGACAATCGGAGACTGGATGCACGAAGGACAAGCAATTGAAGATGCAAAAGACCATGACCAACATAAGATGGAGGGGGTGCACGTCCATCTATGCACTGACAAAGATCTATAAATGAGGCAAAGAGAATGAAATTTGCTCATTTGCACTAGCCCAAGAAGAGGATTTGTTGCTCTGGAAAAGGACACTTGCAGAGAGATGGTGAACATTCCAAGGGCAGATCACCTTGGAGAACGTGTATGCACATTCAGACGACCGATCGATGTGGGAGCAGTGGTATGTATCTCAAAAACCCATGTTTTTCAATTTTATGAATTTGACTTGCTTGCGAGACATTGCGGGGCCCACAAGGGATGCAGAAAGGGACTCCTTTGCTTGTGTAGGGTCTTCTGCACTTGTGTAGGGAGACACAGGCGCAGGTTATGATACACAGGCGCAGGATGCAGAACACAAGCGCAGAAGTGCATTGGCAACCCTAATTTTGGTCAAAACAACATGCAAATGATCTAAAAAGGGGGGATAAGGGTAGGATAGGTCAGAATAGCTTAGAAACACCCTGATTTGTGGATGAAAATGAGGAAATGCAACCCATAGGAGCAAACCCTAAAAATGACAAAATATGCCCCAATTATGATGCAGAGTCGACAGTATCCATTGATCACACGGGAGAACCGACCTGACTGCTTCATGCTACAACATAGACTCAAGAGCACGAATAGAGATACATTAGCAGGACTTGGGATATACTATATCACATTCATGCCCAAGATTAGGGCAAACATAGGATTGCTTACCGCATTGGCAGAGCGATGGCATTCAGAGACCTCCTCCTTCCATCTGGCAACTGGAGAGGGGACTGTGACACTAGAGGACGTATGGCGTATCCTCCGCATTCTAATTCATGGAGAGATGGTAGAGTATGACCCAGTGACAAGGAGAGATGCATTGTGCAAATTATTTGAGTGTGACACAGAGGATCTGGATATCGTAGAGAGGGAGATCGGCTGGGAGACTATGACATCAGAGTATGATCGACGATATGTGGTGATAGTAGTGGTGATAGCATGTCTACTAGTAGGGGACAGACGAGGACATGGATTCTCTATTAGATGGGGAAGAGTGCTAGAGTGGATGGCGACAGAGGGGATGGTGTATGCATGGGGACCATGTGTACTTGCTATGCTATATTTTCAGCTGCATCAGATAGCATATCAGGGAGTGCAGACTTTGAGCTATGGAGGCACATTGCTACAGGTATGGGCATTTGAGCACATAGCCATATGTTGAACGATTACAGAGAGATAGGTAGTACCACATCGACCATATGTGTACTGCTATGGGGGAGCACTGAGATAGGGTCCTTTTGGATACATATTATATTGGCAACATAAGCTAGACAGACTGAGAGAGTTCACATGGAGGCCATATCGTGATTGTCTGGGATGGTCAGATGATAGTGATGAGCTATCGTATTGTAGATAGGAGAGGTACTTGATCAGGCGACCAGTGAATCACCAGAGAGTGATTGAGATGTACCTGCCAGAGAGAGTCAGACGACAGTTTGGAGAGAGGCAGGATGTACCTAGGAGGACTGCACACTTTGCCCGATCTCACAAAGAGATGAGTCAGTGGGGGAGTATGATTCAACCACACATAGCATATGCTGACTTCTCATAGCTACAACAGAGACAGTGGGATTGGAGATCAAATGTGGAGGACACCGGGATGACAGAGGAGTATGAGAGATGGTTTGCACGATGGCGGCCAGTGCCATTGATAGATCTTGATATTCCAGTACCTAGGAGATAGGAGGATTTCCCACTCACAGGAGAGGAGGAGGGAGATGATGAGGATGAGGAGGATGAGGGCGGGGATGAGGATGAGGATGATGAGGATCAGCCAGATTCAGGCGAGTAGGAGGCATTGCAGGATATACCCATAGAGTCGGAGACAGCTAGCATAGAGGAGATGGAGATGTGCAGGGCTACCATAGCGAGTCAACATGATCATATTGTGACATCAGAGAGACAGAATGATCAGTTCAGAGTGGAGATAGCCAGACTCACAGCGGCTCAAGATACAACAATAGCGCAAGCACAACGAGAAGAACAGAGAGTCACTAAGTATATTGGGTCAATTAGGGATGCCAGTGCACGGGAGATGGCACATATGTTGGTAGAGACCGGAGAGGAGATACACCATTGGAGGACACTATATGAGAGTGCAGTTCCACCAGAGCAGAGAGCAGCTTCATATCGGGCATGATCAAGGACAGAGAGCAGGGCACGCTCTTGGAGGTCATTGAGTAGCATGGGGGTGAGTGGACCTATGAGACCACCACATCCAAGACCAGGAGGGACATCATCCGCGAGACATGGCAGGGATGAGGAGGATAGAGGGAGCACCCAGTGACAGAGGCACATGCTCCATATGACGGACAGTAGACATTATGTAGTTTGACATTTTGTAGTCAGCCTGCGGGCCATACTTAGGACAGACAGTCCAATTTTGTACTCGGATATTATTGTGACATATGATATGATATGCATCGATATGATGGGATGCAATGTGTTATGACATATGTTATGTTTCATGTATGGATGACTTATACACTGTTTATGTACCATTGTGGAACATGTATGGATGTATTTTTTATGTGTTTTTGATGCATTCATAATATGAAATGGATAAAATGCTTGATGTGATGGTTGATATAATGCAAATGTACTAATTAATGCATGTAGGATGCAGCTTATGTTTTTGGACATTGGAGCACTAGACTGAACTGACTATCTGAATTTATGAAAGAAATGTTAGTAAGAAGAAAATGAGACGGAGGACAAGTAGAGATGAAGAAAAAACTTGCTTTCAGTAATGCACTTTGTAGGTGAGAACCTTTATTTTAATGTAGCAAAAATGGATGCGTAGCATCATGGCATTGAAGGCCAGAGCTGAAATGCAACCCTTTTTGCAAAAGACAGACACATTGCAGACAAACAACAATCACAACAAAAAAGAAAAGGACCATGAACCATCCTGGTCACTCTAAATCACTCAGTGACAACATCGAGCAACATAGGAACATGACCAAAGCCAAGGATAAATCAGTAAAAAGATAAGATGCACAGATCCCAACAAGTCAAACAAACATCTTGATCTTCATTGTCAAAAGTTGAAAGTGCTGATAGGACAATCATGTTGTCTATTTTCAAGGAATGCGATACCCTGTCTAAGATAGGACACAGTCTGGTTTCGAGTATACCACACCCTGTATAAGACCCATGATAGTGTGCCAAGGACAAACAATGTTGAGGTTGATTGATATGACAATTCAGATCAGGTTGAATGTCTGGTTTGAGTGAAAAGTTCATCTCTTTATGCATGATTTCATTAAAGCACAATGTTGATTGCGAGTTGTTGGATGTATACTCAGTGAGCTATCTTATGCACCAAGAGGATATGTTTTTTGTTTTTTGTTTTGTTTTTCGAGATTTACAATTTTTTTGCTTTGTGTTCATTTTTTCAAGACTTTATATGATTTTTTAGGGATTTTTTTCAGGACGTTATTTGATTTTTTTTGAATTATTTCAGGACATTTTTCAATTTTTTTTGGATTATTTCAGGACATTTTTCAATTTTTTTTTTGGATTATTTGAGGACATTTTAAATGCAAAAGTTCCAGTGATTGATCATGACAAGCAGAACGCACCCAATGCATAGCAGAAAGACATATAAAGCGACCAGGACCAAAACATATGCACAAGAAATGGAGTAGGACAATGATGTTGACCAATCACAGGCCTGGAACAGAACATTGGGTCAAGACAAAGATAGACGTGATAAACTGGCCGAGAGAAAGCATAGCTTAGAGGTCATGACAGATGACGGAGCAATGATCTCATCTTACACATGGCGCCTATTTGCTAGGTTTTCAGCAAGGTACTTGCCTAAAGCGCCTGTTTGCCAGGTTTTCACTAAAGGGCGAATCATTTTTCTTTACTCTTTTTTTTCTCTTTTGCTTTTTCACTTTTTTTGTATTTTTTCGCTTTTTTCACTTTCTTTTTGTATTTTTTCAGGATCATACTTGAAGAAGTGCTGATAGAAAATTATGCCCAGTACTTGCGAAGGTGCATGCTGTTGACAGAATCAGATAAAGGTTCACCTTCTGGAGTGGCAAGCTGATATGCCCTTGAGCCATAGGCTACAGTCACTATGAAAGGCCCAACCCAATTAGGTTCAAACTTACCTTTGATGATGTCAGTAGACTGTGCATTCTTAGGGTTTGCCTTTAAAACCAGATCTCCCACTTCGAAGTGTCACCCTTTGACCTTCTTATTATAAGAGCGACGGAGACGGTTTTGATATGCTTACAAATGTGTCAGGGTTGTCTGACGTTTCTCATCTAACATCTCAAGCTGATGCAACCGAGAGACTCTGTGTGTCTCATCATCAATCAAATGTTGCAAGGAAACACGCAAGGAAGGAATCTCCACTTCCAAGGGTAAAATAGCTTTCGCACCATACACCAAGGAATAAGGTGTTGTGCCAGTAGGTGTGTGGATAGAAGTGTGATAGGCCCATAGTGCTGGATTCAATTGTACATGCTAGTCTCGACCAGTGTCATTGACAACCTTTTTCAGGATCTTGATAATGGTTTTATTTGATGCTTTAGCTTGACCATTACCCTGTGGATAGTATGGACTGGAGAAACGGTGTTGGATATGAAACTTTTCACAGAGTTCCTTGACATCTTTATTCTTGAAGGGATGACCATTATCTGTGACTATGGCAAGAGGAACCCCATACCGGCATATGATATAATTCAATAGGAATTTTGAAATTTGCACACCAGTGATATAGGTCATGGGGATAGCCTTGATCCATTTTGTAAAATACTCTGTGGCTGTAATGATAAACTTGTGTCCATTTGCAGATGTCAGGTGAATCTTGCCAATAAGATCCAATCCCCATTGGGAAAAGGGCCACGGAGATATGACAGAATGAAGCTCTTGGGCTGGTGCATGAATGTAGTTTCCATGGATCTGGCATTTGTATCATTTCTTAACAAAATCATGAACATCCTTTTCCAGAGTGGGCCAATAATACCCAACACGAATCAACTTTTTGGCTAAGCTTAGACCATTGAAATGGCCCCCACATATACCATTGTGAACCTCATGTAAAGTTGTTTGTGCTTCGTCAGAATCCAAACACCTGAGGAGGGTATGGTCAAAGGAATGATGGTAAAGGGTGTCGGCAATGATGACATATTTGGCTGTCTGTCGGATGAAGGCTCGGCGTTGGTTAGCGAAAAGGTTAGGTGGTAAGGTTTGGGATTTCAAATATTGATATACATCATTATACCATGGGGAGTTGGGACCAACAAGAACGCACATCACATCTGCTATCGGAATGTCAAAAGAAGGGACAAGCAACTGTTCGACCAAAAACTCACATTTGTCCATATTGTTTGGCATATTTAACATGGAAGTGATCATAGCCATTACATCTGCCGACTTGTTTTGCATGCTTGGAACTTGACTGAAATGGATAGCCATGAATTTTGTCTTGAAGAAATCTACCATATGCTTATAGGGAATAAGCTTTTCATCTTTTGTTTCGTAGTCATCATTCACTTGTTGAATGACTAATTGAGAATCTCCATAGACTTGCAAATGTGTGATATTCTAGTGGACCGCTACTCGGAGTCTTGTGACCAGTGCTTCATACTCGGCAATGTTATTGGTACAATGAAAAGTTATCCTATAGGACTTGGGAATAGCATCACCTTGAGGGGTGATAAACAAGATGCCTGCTTCGGACCCAAACTTGGTATGGGATCCATCAAAGTATAACTTCCATTCATTAGAGGATGTGAGAGCAAAGACTGATTCATCTGGAAAATCGGTCAACATGGGATGATCATCATAAATAGGAGCCTCTGCAAGTTGATCTGCAATGACTTGTCCTTTTATCATCTTTCGCTCCATATACTCAATATCAAATTCACTAAGGATCATAACCCACTTTGCTAAGCGACCCATCAAAGCTGCTCTGCTAAGCAAGTATTTTAGGGGATCAATTTTTGCAACCAGCAATGTTTGGTGATTTAACATATAATGTCAGAGCTTCTGTGTTGCAAATACCACTGCTAAGCATGCCCTTTCAATAGTTGAATAATTTAGCTCATAACCTACCAGTGTCCGGCTGATATAGTAAATAGCTCGCTCTTTGCCGTTCTCATCCTGTTGGGCCAAGAGAACTCCTAGTGCCGTTTTAGTTGCAGAAATATACAATATAAAAGGCTTTCCTTCTATAGGAGGCATTAGAATAGGCGGCAACATCAAATAGTCTTTGAGAGCTTGAAAGGCTGATTGACATTGCTCAGTCCATTTAAAAGTGACACCTTTATGCAATAGATGCTGGAATGGATGACATTTGTCAGCCAACTGAGCTATGAAGCGGCAGATTGATTGTAGCTTTCCTTGCAAACTGTGTAGTTGACGGAGACTAGCAGGAGGAGGCATATCCATTATTGCTTTAACCTTGGCAGGGTCGACCTCAATGCCTCTGTGAGAAACAATGTACCCTAGTAATTTGCCAGTGGTGACACCAAAGACACACTTCTTTGGATTGAGTCTGAGCTTGTAGGTCTCCATTCGGTCAAAGATTGGGCCCAGGATGGCTAGATGACTATCTCTTGTGACAGATTTGCATAATAAGTCATCAACATAGTCCTCCATCAAAGTATGCATGAAATCATGGAAGATTATTGTCATTGCTCTTTGATATGTTGTGCCTACATTTTTAAGACCAAAGGGCATCACATTCCAATAGTAGGTACCCCAAGAACATGTGAATGCAGTCTTATGCTGATCTTCAGGAGCAATGTGAATTTGGTTATAGCCAGAGAAACCATCCATCAATGAGAGCATCTCATATCTAGCAGTCATGTCAACTATGATGTCGATATTTGGCAGTGGAAAATCATCTTTGGGGCATGCTTTATTGAGATCCCTAAAATTTGTATAGATTCTGATGCCCCCAATTACTTTGCTAACTAGTACTAAATTTCAAATCCAGTCTGCATAATCGATGGGTCTGATAAAGCCCACATCCAATAATTTTTTCAGTACTACCTTGACCAAAAGAGCCACCTGGGGATGTATCTTTCTAAGTTTCTATTTGACAGGCTTGGCATCTACTTTTAATGGCAAATGATGAAGGACTAATTCCGGATCGAGGCAAAGCATATCTGCATAGGACCATGCAAAGCTGATCTTCTTCTCAAGAAAGAAATTGACAAAATCTATCCTTTCCTGTTGTGATAGAGAAGCAGCAAAATGAATGACCTTAGGGTTGTCAGGTGTACCCAAATTGATTTCTTTGGTCATATCCACAAGTAATGTTGATTTATCTTGACTTGATAGGGGTATGTCCACTCTTCCACCTTTGGGCACCTCAAAGAGGTTTTCACCTGCAGGTACGTCTTTTATTTTTACTTTTGTATGATCAGAGAGTGCCTTACGGTTTTCACCCAAAGATCTATTCTTTTGATTTTTGATTTTTTCTTTTCTTTTTTCATTTTGATGACTGGAAGATGGAGTTGACTCCCCAAAATATGCTATGGAATATAGGTCAATGGCAAATCCTGCCTTATGATCACCTTGTGGTATGCCTTCTCGTAGTCCAAGGAATTCTGCAATTGCTTCATCATTTTGAAAATAGTCCAATGTGAGTGGTTCTTGTTGGTCATGTTGGATAAGCTGGGGATAGACGAGGGGCATGTCATCATCAGTTTTCAGGAGAGAGAGGGCTGATATGGTAAAGATGTAAACATCTGTGGTATCACTATCTGAACTGCTTGTATCTGATTCGAAGCTTGGATCCCAGAATGACTCTATCCAAGTATTAGGACATGTTTTAGGAAGAGGAGTTATTTCATGTTTGTCTTCCATAGGCAAATTATCAGGGTCAAGAAAAATATTGTCAAGGGCATAGGAGCTAGAAGAAAAGGAACTCCACTCCCATTCATTGGAATCAGTTTCAGGTCGGGTATCCTCAGGTGTTATTTCATCATCAGAGTCATGCCCTTTTCCACATGTGGTTACTTTGGTAGATGAGGATCCAATTTGCAATGGTACAAAACCTAACCCTAAAGTTGGAGGTCGCATCTTGGGTATGACAGGTTCTAGCCTTCTGTTCTTGTTCAGGCCTAAGCCACTACAACCATCATATCCTTTCTTTTGTAGCATAGTAAATCCTTTGCCGTATCGTTCCACTAGCAACCTGATAGGTGGGGTCTTAGTTGGATCCTTATAAAGCCAATCTATGACATCATCATCGAAGGTTTCTTTGTCAAGTTCACCCCATCTTGTAAATGTAGTGGGAGGCTGGTATTGAATAACCACCTTAGGTTCCTTTTTCAACAAATGCGGTTTGCCATATGATTTTGGAGATATTGGTAAATTCCTGATGAGGAATGTTTGATCCATTGAATATTCTCCACATCCTTGATCCTGTATCTTCAATTTTTCTTTGACAGCCTCTAACAATTCATTAGGATCCACATAGCTATGTGATTTGGCCTCTCTATTGACGGGGACTTGTTGCTGAGGGGTATCCTTTAGAGTAGCACAAAATTGAAATGGATTAGGATCTCCTGGAATTGTTATCTCAGTTCCATTGTAAGGATATTTTAAACATTGATGATAGGTGGATGGAACTGCTTTCATTGCATGGATCCATGGACGGCCAAGAATCATATTGTAAGGGAGATCAAGGTCTAAGACCTGCAAGAAAGTCTTTTCTGTCACTGGACCGACTCGGATAGGCAATGTAATTATCCCTTTGGATGGGAGCTCAACATCATCATATGCTTTGATTGTTATTCTTTTGGAAGCATCAATGTCATTTTCTGTATAACCAAGGCCACTGACCACTCTCAAGGTACAAATATTAAGACCCGCTCCGCCATCTATCAAGACTTGTCAGATTTTGCAATTATGGACAAAGACTTCTAGGTGCAAAGGGTCATTATGAGGGAGCTTATCAGGTGAGATATCATTGTCAGAAAATACGACATTTTGGGAAACAGCTAAATGTCCAATTCGGGCTTGAAACTAGTCAACATCAATGTCTGTCGGGATAGTGGACTCAATTAAAGCTTTATCTAGGACTGCACGATGCATGGGGGACATTTTCAACAACTCAAGGATTGATATTTGTGCAAGTGTCTTTCCTAGATGATCCAAGAGATTGTACTGACTTGCAGGAGTGGGTTTGGAAGGAGCTGCAGGAGCTCCTTTCAGGACTATTTTGGATCGACGTGTGGTGACTGTGCAAGAAGGATCTTGTCCCTTTATTCTTAGGGTGGAAACATACTCATTTGACTCTCGGAAACAATTGATGACATTGTTATAACTAGTGTTTGCATAATTTGCTATTTGAGTAGAGTTTGAAGAAGACACCTTACCCTTGTCATGATCAAGCAAAGGAGTTTTGAAAATGGTATGATCAGTGTTAGAGGTTGCATGGGGTGGATCTACCTCAATTACTCCTTTCTCTAACAGGTCTTGAATCAGATGCTTCAATTGAAAACATGATGCAGTTTTATGTCCTTTGGACCGATGGTATTCACAATAGGCATTATCATTCCACCAATGCGGCTTTACCACAGGTTCTGCCTTGATATCTGGTAGCTTGATAATTTTTCTTGTATTAATTATTTCATTACTGATTAAATAGGCTCTCCCAATGGCGTAAATTGTCGAGGAGGCCCATCCCACGATCGGAAAGGTTTGCGTTGTTGGTTTTGTTGTTGGCCTTGTTGTTGATTATATTGTTGAGTGTATTATTGAGTATGTTTTTGTTGAGTAACATTGTTCATTGGCGTTTGATTTTGTTCCATAGTTGACATATTAGGAACACTCAATTTCTTGATCGTGAATGGGGGTTGAATTGCATTCACCGCTCTTGCATCAACAACTCCATCATTAGTGACATTCTTGTTCTTATACCAAAATCTATTTTTGTCCCCTGAATTGTTCGTGTTGTCACTGTCTTTGTTAAGCTTAATGACTCCCTTGGCTACAAGAGTAGTTTCAATGTTCATCCCCTTCTTAATGAGTTTCTCTATAGTACTGGGACTTTTCAATTTTAGTTCATACATCATTTCTGGGACCAGATTTTGGATAAATAGATTCACTTGTTGTTCTTTAGGTATATCGAGGGAAGAACGACTATACAAGCTTCGCCATCGTTGCAAAAAAGTCACTAATGGTTCACCTTGCTTTTGCTTGGTGTTGCATAGATCTGACATGGTCACGTCACTGTCGATGTTGAATGCAAAGTGAGATATAAACTTTTGAGCCAATTCAGACCAAGTCTTTATATTTCCTGGTAGATGCAAATACCAATCCATGGCTTGTCCCGTGAGACTTCATGCAAATAATCACATTAAATATGTCTCCTCATAGCTCACTTCAGTACATGCCACGAAAAATGCTCGAATGTGATCTTTTGGATTGTCATTCCCTTTATATTTCTCAAAATTAGGTGCTTCAAAATGCTTAGGGAATGGAGGCATGTATAAGCTCTTATCAAATGGATTAGGACATAAATCCTGATCTGTATACAACTTCTTTGTTCATTTAGTTTCTAATGCATCAACTTGTCATTGCAACTTCTCAAGCTATTGTGCAATTGTATCATATTTTGGAGGTCCATTATTAATCCCAGTGGGTACTCTTTGTCGATACATCGTGTTTCCGATCGGTTGTGGATGCTCTGAAATGGCCATTTTTGGTGTCTTCGGCATATAATGTTCTTGGTACATCTCATGTTGTTGTGGTTGTGCCATGCCTTGATATCGACCTTGTTGCTGTGCTTCTTGGAGCCTAGGTTGATATTGCAATTGAGTGTGTTGTTGATATTGTACAGGCGCCACTTGCGGTTGTGAAGTATGATAGCTTGTTTGTCTTGGCACATATTGAGGCACATGTTGTTGTTGATGCTGGCAAACCAGAATTTATTGACTTTGTGCCAATTGTTGTCGCGGTGTATATCCCATCATTTGTAAAAAACTTTGTTTAGGTGGTTTTTGCGGTTTCTCCTTAAGATGAGGTATGGCACTTGCATTAACTTGCTGTGTTGTTTGTCCAATCCATTGTGATGGTTGCAAGTTTGCATTAACTTGTAATGGTGCCAAAGGTGCTGCAATTTGTTGTCGAATGCGATATTGTTGTTGTTGTACATTGCTTGTTTGCACATTCGATTGTACCTTTTGTGTATTACTCAATTGTTGCAACAATTGTTGTTGGTGCAAACCACTATTCGTAGTTCTTTGTGTCGCCATTATCGAAGGGTCTGTCGCAATAGTGTTTGGCAAATATATTGAACTTAATGGGACATAAGAACTTTGTTGCATCATGGAATTGCTTTGGACATTAGTGATATCAGGCATTCCAGTCATGAAGCTTTCCTACATCTTAGATTTTGATCCAATTTTATGCATGTAAGGAACCACTTCTTGTTGAGGGACAGCTGTCAATATTTGAGCGGTCTTCATTTGATCTTGTGTTACAGGTGTGGTGTTGAACAATGGATTATTTATTGTCTCAAATGGTGATTTTTGAGGAATAGTCACTGTCAATGCCTTTGAAGCACGTTTACTCATCAAGGTAGGCTGAGTTTCTGGTTGCACATTTTCTTCATTTGGATGTGGAGAAAAACTTAACAGCTCACCGCCTTGTTGTTTTTGCACATTGATTTTCTCACTTGAGGAGGTCACATTACTCATCATGTTAAGATATTTTTGTGGGAACATTTTAAAGACCTTGTTCAAAAACTTATCCATTTTTTTGGTCAACTTTGAATCTTGAAGGAACATGTCAACATCATCAAAAGCATCGGAATCTAATGAAGAATCTAGTTGGACATTTGGATTCGTTTCTTGTTGAATGCCTTGATCTGAACCAAATCCTTGCGAAAGAGTTTGTTGTTCATATAACGTTTGAGTTTGAATGTCATGTTGCAGGTGTGGTTGATTCCAATCGAAAGGTGTACTTCCTCTTGGTGTTGGTGGAACACTCCCATGTCCTGGTTTCATGGGTACAAATACTGGTTCATATAATGGAGGTGGTCCAAGTTGAACCATTCCATATGGTGGTAATGATGTGTTTGATGAACCTTCAATTTGCACTGTTTGACTAGTTTGAAACTGTGATTTTGATATGTTGTCAATGGGTTGATACGTTGGTTCACCCATCTTTTTAGATTTTGATCTTGTCTCAACAGGCATGTCACTTATGCAAATGCAATACTTTTGGAATTTTTCAAAGATAATGTATGATATGCAACTAAATGCAAACTAAATAAATGAGAAAGCAATCTATGGCAAAAGTGCAACCTATGTTTTTGGTTGTTTTTTGAAGATTTTGACAAACTTTTTGGAATGCAAATCTAAAAGAGACCCTTAGGAAATTGAAACGATGTCTAGACTTCAAAGGACAAAATGACAAAGTCGCGCCTATATGCTTGGATACTAAGCTAGGTTTGACCAAATGACAGTGATGAAAAAAAGAGAAAAGGTTTGATAAAATATAGACTTCTTAACAATGACTTAGGGTTTATCAAAGATTTGCAAGTACTCAAGTATGAAAAAACCTAGTTTTGACACTATATGCAAAGGGACAATTACTATGCAAATGACCCTAATATGATATGATAATGACCTAAGCTTAATGAAGGGACCTAGGGTATGCAAATACAAATGTATGACAATGTCAACTTAAGGCAAAACCTAATCTTGGTACTTGATAATGAACTTTGCAAAATGGACACCTAGGATGAACCTAAATCTAAGTGACATGAATGTTGAGACAAGACTTTGAAAAATGTTTGACAACCATGTTTGAAGGTGTTTTGAACTTTGTTGAATGAATGTACTCTTGCATTTAACCTTGTTTTGAATCAATTTGTCTTGCTTTTGAAATGAGATACAATTCAACTTTTGACAAACAAAGAAGACAAGATATTTCAACTTAGACTCAAGACAATCATGCTCATTCACACATTTCTTATGGTAGGCAAGGACATTAGGTACTTGAGAGGTAGACTCATTATGAGATTCAAGGAGAATACATAGATGCTTGACCCCACGGGCTCCCCTCCACGACACTCACTTCTCAGGGCAGCCAAGCATTAGTCCCCATGGAAATCTCCCCATGACAAACTTAGTATCTCTTCCAAGTATCCGAACTTGTCCTTCTCAAGCAACTAGAAGGATTTTTGGCCTCTAAATACAAGGTGTTTAGTAAGGATTTCTGTTAAGCGTTACTCCTTGGTGTCACGCAAGCGTGATTGAGACATAGGCCCACCAAGATACCAAACAAATGTAGTCGCGCAAGCATGATTTAGACCTTGAGGCCCTACTTAGATGTTGATATGAGAAAGAGTTCAAGGGTCATCACTTCCCAAGTAACTGCAATTCCCACGTAACCCTTCCTTCAAAGCTTTCGCTCATCAGGTATTTTTTTATAGTGAGTTAGAATGCCAAGGTATTCTAGCCGTACTCACTTTGGCTCATTCCCTTCTCATGATTATCACTTGCTTGCAAAAGCAAATGGTCGGGAAGGCAGGCCCTCTAAAGGTGACACACAATCAAAAACATGAGCATGGTATTGAAGATCTGAATTTCTGATCACCCTAAGAAGGATGAGAGCATACTCTCCTACTCCAATGTCAAAATCAACAATCAAAGCAAACATATATTCATTCCATCCTATTTAGAAATCATACTAGGTGCCTAAACATTAATTGCAAACACAAAGTTTAGTTGTAGTCCAAGGCAACCTGCAAAACCTAAGTCAGAAGTTTGATATGTTTAGTCTTTGACTATCGAACCTGCATAAAATGTGTTAGTAGTTTCATTTGTTGTCTTTGTCATACATATACCAAGGTTCTGCACAGAGAATCAGTACCAACAAAACCAAAAAAGCAAAAATAGAATGCAAAAGAAAACAATTTGCAAGTAAAAAACATTGTCTTTTACCTCTGTTTCTGGTCCTACACAGGCGCAGAATGTCTGACACAGGCGCATAATGTCTGACACAGGCGTAGAATGTCTGACACAAGTGTAGAATGTCCTTGACACAAGCGCAGAATGTCTGACACAGGCACAAAATGCTTGACACAGGCGCAAAAGTTACCAGAAAACACTGCACTACCCCGTTTCTTGGGTTTTTGACCTGCAAATCGACTCAAAAGCATTCAAAAGCATGGTTAAGTGGTTAGTTCACGTTGAGTTCACCAATTAATGTAGCTAGGAATTTGTAAATCATCACAAGCAAATCAAAATACTAATCTAGCTCAATCACGAAAGCTCAAATGTAATGATCAATCTTAAACACACTCAATAAAGACATGAAAGCAAAATATTCAAGATTAAAAGCTAAGCAAACCAAATGCAGATCTGAATATCTCCTTCATGTGGCTCCATTGTCCTTCTTTCTTCTTCAAATAGCTTTTGTTTGTGGATCTCACCTTCAAGTGCATAAACCTAATGTGAAAGCAAGATTGACAATTAGCACAAGAGTACTCAAAGCGTGATTGATTCGACAAAGTGATTATTAGATCGATAATGTGATTAGGGATTTGAAAAAGTGATTATTAGATCAGGATTGAAGAAATTCATCCAATTTATAGATAAATTGGAGAAAAGACAAGATTAGCATGAAATTGATATTAGAGGCAATTGATTTCAAAATGGGAAAATTGAGTGGAAAGAAGAAGGTTATGACACCTTCTATGTCATGAATTATGACATATTGCCAATGCAAAGGTTAGAAGACTAGAGGCTTATGACATCTTGCTATGCCAAAAGTATGACGCATGAGAAATTCATGCTTCCACCAAAGCACAAAAATAGGGAGAACTAGAGAAAAATTAATTAGGTGGAAATTGAATTTGACAAATTAGAAAATTAGGTGGAAATTAGGAATTAGGAAAATTAGAAATGAGGAAATTAGAAAATTAGAAAATTAGAAAATTAGGAATTGATGAAAAATTAGGAGATTAGGTAGATCAATTAATAATTTGTCATTTATTAATTAATTCACAAAAAGAGGAACAATTAATTAGCCAATTAAATTAAACATTTAATTGTGACACGAAGACCTAGGATAAAGAAATAAATTATTTAACCTAGATGGAGAAAATGGAGAGAAAATGACAAACAAGGTTAAATGAATAAATCATAAAACCCTAGAAGATAAATTAGGAATGCAAGGATGACAATTAGGTCTTGATATAAAATTGATTTGATGTTAATTCGATCATGATTTCTGACTTGATAAAAGACCAATGCTGACAAACGATGTGATTGATAAATGCACCAATTGACGAGGAACAATGACTAATTGATCCAAATTGACACAATTGAGAGAGACGACGATTGATGACAAATCGATCGCAAAATGACAAAATTGACAAGAAGACAAGGATCGATGACAAAACAGATCACAAGAAGACAAGATTGATGACAAATTGATCAAAAGACAAGAATCGATGACAAATCGATCGCATGATGACAAGATTGATAAGAGGACAAAAACCCTAATTAGGATTGACGATGTCCAAAATGATGACAAATGAATACGCACATAGATGCGACAAGATAAGATTGACCAAAATCATGACTGAAGATTATTGTCAACAAGACCAAATTCGAGAGCGAGATAAATGAAGAATGCAGAAGAATGACTCAATGCTCGCAAATGATACAGACCAAGTGCGTAACATAGGAGAAATGTTAATGCGATGCAAAACTCTAAAATGAGACAATGCGCCAATGTTAAAGTATGACTTCGCAAGCGTTGACCATTTTTAGGTGTCTACAAAAGTTTTTAAATCATTATTAAATTTTTAAATTTACTTAATACATAATTGAATTGAATATTTATGTGAAAATAATTGTTTTTTTTTGTTTTGTAGATGTGGATAGAAGATCAATGCATGGATGCAAGATGATAGAGAAAACAAGAACCTTGCATTCTATCATGAGTGTAGATAGTCACATGTGGTCATTGCACACAAGGGATTACTCATGTTTTTGTTTTGACTCAGAAAACTCTAATGAATGCATCAACCAAGAACGTGGATATGTGAATGCATGGAAATTGGTGCCACTGGAAGTTACTATGATGGAGATGAGGATGAAAGATTTGATGACATTCCATTGATTTCTATCGATTATGATCATATTTCAGGATTGATCAAAATTGGTACGTGTATAAACAATTTACAAAAAAAATTCAACTTAAGTTCATTATTCAATATATTTAATATTAAATTTATTGATTTAATTTTTATGTGTACATATACAAAATTTGACCAAGAAATTTATTGCAGGACATGTTTTTGCAGTCATAGCAAAGCTTGAAAATGTAGAAGGTGTTAGTTACTATTTATTACATTGCACTGAGGAGAGGAATAAGTTAACAAAACAAGAAATAAGCAACAAAATGTTGTTTCCCATAGGTTCAATTCACTATAAATCTTATATTGACATCTATTTATTAATAGATCTTAAAGTTGTATCTTCCATTCACATTGATCTCTAGCTATCTGATACATTGTTTGAAATCTAAATTTTAAATTTAATTTGAAATTTTCTTTCTCACACGTGTAGGTTTAGTTTTTGTGCAAGGAACATATTTGAAACAAATCAAATTAGTTAAACATGGGATTCACTTTATTGATTATCAACGTGACAACAAGGTCTATCAATATAGCCACCTTGTAATTGCTAGCTCCCTATCTCTTCATCCAGTCGTAAGACGTGGCATTTGTAAGTGGAGACTAGATAATGATGATCATGAGAGAGTATTACAAGTTATCTAAAAGCGGGTTGAACCACTTTATGTGCCTAGAGAGAGAGAGAATACATACCAAACAATTGATTTGACATTTATATTTATGTCTTAAGGGGATACATAGTTAGGACATGGTTCGTAAGTGTCTAAATTAAACTCTTATTCATTGCATGTATGCACATGATATTGTTTAAGGTTTTATGAAATTTTCTTTGTTGAACTTTAAATGCTTTAAGTCTCGAGTAAGGGGATGTCATTAACTAGATAAATGATTTTTAGATGTCTTAAGGGGATGTAATTACAAGGATATGTCTTAAGAGGATGTTTAAATTGCTACTAGGATATGGCTAAAGGGGACATGATTTATTTTCATTGCGTGCAATTTAATTTAATATATTGTTGATTGAATTAGATTCCCTTTAATTTTATCAAGTGTAGATCAAGGACATATAATTATACTAGGATATGGCTTAAGGGGATGATTTAAATTCTTATGCATGTACTATCATGTTAAAAATGAAGTTTTATGAATTATTTTCATTATGTGCAATATAATTTAATATGATGTTCATTGAATTAGATTTCATTTGATTATATAATCCTGGGAATGCCATTACCTAGAGTACATGATTTTTAAATGGCTTAAGGGGATGTTTAATTAGGATATGGCTTAAGGGGACATGATTTATTTTCATTGCGTGCAATTTAATTTAATATATTGTATATTGAACTAGATTTCATTTAATCATACTATTAAAACTAAAGTTTTATGAAATTTAATTTCATCATTTAATCTAGAACATATAACATTATATAATCTATGTAAATATATACACATGTATAGAGGTCATGTGGCTAGAAGATATAAATTTGTAAATGCATGCATGTACACATACACATGTATACATGTATAAATTACATATTTGATTCATCATCTTTCAATTTGTATGTAGTTTTAACATCAAACATACAAATTAGATCATCTTGAATGTATATAGATCATCAAAACATGCCAAACATTTATAGATTAGATCATCAGATGTACATGTATATGATGTACCTGAAAAACATGTGTTAAACAAATAAAGTAGATCATCATTTCATGCATATATCTAGATCATCAAACATGTCGCATGTATATAAACTATAGATCATGTAAAACATACAAATTAGATCATCTTTCAAATGTATATAAATCAAATCATCAAATGTAAATGAATATAACACCTAGGAATAACATGTCAAACATATAAAGCAAATAATCATTTAGTGGATATATCTAGATCATCAAATGCACATGTCAAATGTATGTAACATCAAACAACAAATATACATATAAAGTTTATCTATCACAAAATGTACATAAATATATATCATATCAAACAAAATGTCAATAATGTGTATAAAACCTAGATCATCAAATGTCTAGCTAGATGGCCTGGCACCCTGGTCAGCATGACGGCTCTTAGTGCAGCGATCCTTTGAATGACTATCTTGCTCCAAAGGATAAACTGATTCCTACAAATAAAGCAATTTAAATATATACACGTGTTAAATAAGATATACATTATATGCATAAATTATATTCATTTAATATTTATTGTACATGTATGTATGTAAATAATTTAAAACTCACATGTCCAGTGGTGGTCACCTCATCAAGAGAGTCTCACCAATGTACATGATTAGACCTCAAGGCAGGAGTAACAAGAGGCATCTCCATCCACAAAATTTATATATATTTACATGAAATCAAATCTGAATTTAGTTAAAATTTATTTAAATTATAAATTGGAAATTTGTAGTTAATGACCATGATGTTTTAAATAAAATTTACCTATGTAGAAGGTGGCATCTGATAGTACTCGGACTCTCTAGCCACGATCATGTCCACTAAAATATCAAGATGTTGCTTGGTCTCATCTAGACTCAAATGCACATCTACATCATGTGCGGTCGTCACATGTCCCAATAATGATGAATGTAGGTTGTGTAGGAGAACCTACCTATGAAGACATGAACCAAGAAAAAGATGATTTTCTATTAGCCTAGAAGGAATGTAATAAGACCTTATGGGTCTTTTTTGTAATTCAATGTCCTAGGAGTGTGACAAGTTTGTCCATGTTTGGGTCAAATTGTCATCTAGGGTCTGGTAGAGCAAATTGAGTCAATAAAGGTCGCAATGGTCTAAATTGAGGGATCAAGTGACCACACATCTATTTGAGTCATTTTAATGTTTTCAAATAAAATATAATCATTTTCGGGGACTATGATATTCTAGAGTCTAAGTTGGTTGAATTATGCAAAAGTTGTCATATTGTCAATTTGTTGTTGTAACAATTTTGCACTTTTTGTAAGTCATGATTCTCCAACAGTCAATCAGTTTGAAAAATAGTTGGAGGAGGTTGTGGTCATTTAGAAGATATCTTTAAAGTCCCCAAACACCAAAGGATGTATGTTGGTTGATTTGGAAAGAAAATCAAAGCATCAAGAACTATTGGAAACTCGGAAAACCATCTAATTTATCTTGATTGCATACTGAAGGTGGACTGGAAAGAATTCTCATGGAATAGTTCATGTAACTAGACTGTTTTACCTTTATTTTTATTTTAGTGTGAAGTCTTGAAGTGATCAGTGCCCCATTCTATAAGCAAATCTCTACCGGGTAGCCTAAAACCCTTAAACCCCCAGGGTTTGACTGCAATAATGGGTTTTGGCCTATCAATCCTTAACTAAAAACCATGCCATTATAGGAGATGATAGGCCACTATATCATATGTCAATTACAAATTCCATTAATAGGATACAATAGGACGAAGAGGATGGATAATTAACCCTAGGTCTGACATCTCTATGTGACAGACTGGTTTGATGAGTGCAGTGCGTGAGAATTGAGTGGTAGAGCACTAGAAAGGGGTTTCAATGTGATAGAAGAGTACTTTGGAGGTTTACATAAAATTTCATGGTCAATGATGGTCACCCATTAGGAGAACCAAACTAGTTTGTAGAAGATGTCCAGTCAAATAGGTCTAATAGCCCTATTAGGTCTGTTAGTGCACTATTGGTTGGGATATCTGCAAGTAGGTCTAATACTAGAAATTGAGATATTGTTGAGAACTCCCAAAAGGGTATCTAAAAATATAATCAATTTTCTTAGATCCTCGGGGTGTCAAAATTTATCACCCGATTCCTTCGAATGGAGGCCTAGTAGCAACCGTTCAACTTGTGGGCGAGTGAGTAAAAATTGATGTTTCGATGGGTCTAAACCATGAAATTTTATTTCATTTGTGTTAAGGTGTTGTGAGAACACCCCTCCAAGGATCTTTGTATTGAATTGGTCAAGTGGTCCATTCAAACCCTGAAACCTAGTAGTAGCCCACTCATGTATGCAAGGGTGTGGGCAGTCACACAAGAACTTGAGAAGTGTTAGTTGTTTGTATGTGGACATAGTGGAGCCTTTGGGTTTTCCAAGGTGTTTTTTGGTGTCATTGAACCATTTATTGACTTGGTGTTGTGTAAGGATCTTTGAAATTTGGGATTACCAGTTGAGTTTGTATGCCTTAGAGATTGGTTGGTTCAAGGTTACCTCCTTCTGGTCTGTTGCCTCCTCATCATATTGGTATCAGAGTAGGATTTTGAAGATCACTTGGGTGGTGTGGTCTTAGCATATGTCAGAGGAAGAGATTGAAATAGGGGCAGATAAAATGCCTCCTAAGAGTATGTCACAAGATGCGGTGAAGAAGTTGATTGAAGAGATACTTGAGTCCAAGCTTGAAGAATTGAAAAAGACTAAGGATAAGGAAGATGTAAGTGACACTCATGAAGAAGGGGATAAAGAATTTGGGGAATCCTCTAAGAAGGTAGAGGAGATACCTGTAGATTAGAGGGTATGTGTAGATGCCCTGAGGTCAATCAATAGGGACACCATTGATGGGTTTTCTATATATAGTGGAAGTATGGAAGTAGAAGAGGTGATAGACTAGATTTAGGCATTGACCAGCCATTTTGAGTACAAATAAATCCTTAAAGATTAGATAGTTAAGTTAGCAAAAGAAAGGTTGAAGGGGTATGCTCTTACATGGTGGAAATATGTACAAGGGGAGAGAGTTAAGGAGGGAAAGAGTATGATAACCTCTTGGGAAAGGATGAAGACTAAAGTCAAGGCATAATTCATGCCCATTGACTATGAAGTGCAGATGTAAAAAAAATTGCAGAACCTCAGATAGAGAGACCTTGATGTGAATGCATATATGGAGGAGTTTCATAAACTCAATCTTAGATCAAAGAGACAAGAAGAGGAGTTAGAGAAAGTGGCCAGGTACTTGAACGACCTAAGGATGAACATCCAAGATGAGATAAACATTTTGGCACTAGAGACAGTGAACAAGTGTTTTCAATTGGCCCTAAGGGAAGAAGAGAAACTAAAAAGAAGAAGTGAGTAGCGTAATAGAGGTAAAGGAGGGAGAAGTTTCAAAGGCAAAGGAAGTTTTGGAGGAAGAAGTCCTAGCCAAAGGTCTAGTGGTGAGTCTAGCCAAGGAGAGAAATTTGGGGGCTCAAGTAGCAAAGGAGGCTGCCATGGGAGAAGACCTAATGGAAGAGGTGGGACAAATGGATCAGGGAGAGGATCCAATTTCTCAACTATGAGATGTTATAACTGCAATCAGATGGGGCACCCAACCTACAAGTGTTCAGAGAAGGCCTCAACTTCTCATGGTGGTGAGAGGAGAACCACTTTGACTCAAGAATATGCAAGGCGTGTGACATCTCTTGAAGTGAATTTTGTAGATGGGAGAGAACCTGATGATCAAGAGGACACTGCTCAAGAAACCAGTGAAGACTGAGCCACCCCAAAGAAAGGCTTTGTTTAGAGTCAACTGCAAGATTCATGGTAAGGTTTGTAAAGTTGTCATAGATTTAGGGCCTACCGATAACAATGTATCTTTGGAAGCAGTAAACAAGTTGAACTTGGAAAGGATACCCCATAGTTGCCCATATAGGGTAAGTTGGTTGAAAAAAGGGCAACACATACTCATGAATGAACAAGCATGGGTAGAGTTCAATATTGGGGGGTATAAGGATAAAATTTGTGTGAAATTCTTCCAATGGATGCTTGCCATATTTTTCTTGGTAGATCATGGTAGTTTGACAGAAAGGCTCATCATGATGGAGAAAAGAATGCTTACTCTTTCCAAAAGGATGGTGTGACTTTTAGGATATAGATAGTGGTAGAAGGGGATCCATAGCATGCATGATGTAGTGTGATGATGGTAGGGGAAAAATAATTCCTTGATATGCTAAAGGAGGAAGGTGGTGTAGTTTTTGCTTTGTTTGTGAAGCCCAGGGAAGAAAGGAAGAAGGGTGCGAGTGAGGTAGGACCTAAGGAGGTCAAGAAGCTGCTAGAGAGGTACAAAGGAGTGGTTGCCAAAGACATACCAGACTCCCTTCCACCTATCAGAGATATTAATCATTAGATTGACCTCATACCAGGATCAGTACTTCCTAATAAAGCAACATATAAAATGACCCCACAATAGAATGAAGAGATAGCTAGGAAAATTCAGGAACTCCTAGATAAAGGGTTGGTAAGAAAGAGCCTTAGCCCATGTGCAGTACCTACTATTTTAGCCCCAAAGAAGGATGGGAAATGGTGACTTTGTACTGATTCTAGGGCTATCAATAGGATAACCATCAGATATAGGTTTCCTATTCCAAGGATAGAGGACCTAATGGATTATTTAGGGGGAGCTACCTATTTCTCTAAAATTGACCTCAAGAGTGGGTAGCATCAGAGAAGGATAAGAGAGGGGGATGAATGGAAGACTACATTTAAAACCAATGAAGGGTTATATGAGTGTCTTGTGATTCCTTTTGGTCTTTCAAATGCCCCTAGCACCTTTATGAGACTAATGAATGAAGTGTTCCAGGAATTTATAGGGAAATTTGTGGTAGTCTACCTTGATGACATATTGGTGTTCAACAAGAGAAAGGAGGAGCATTTCAAGCACTTGGAGGTAGTCTTGATGTGGCTGCACGAGCAGAAGTTGATGATAAATTTAGATAAGTGCGACTTCATGAAGCAAGAGTTGGTGTACTTAGGCTTTTTCATCTCTAAGGGTGACTTGAAGATGGATTCTTCCAAGGTAGAGGCTATTTTGAACTGACCTACACGTAAGACCGTCGGAGAGGTAAGAAGCTTTCATGGTTTGGCAACATTTTATATGAAATTCATTAGAAATTATAGTGATATTTGTGCACCTATTTTAGAAACCATCAAGGGTGGTGGTTAGGTGAAGTTTGTGTGGACCAAAGAAGCAGATAAGAGTTTTGAGAATTTAAAACATAAAGTTGCCAAGTACCCAGTCCTATTATTGCCTTATTTCAGTAAGGACTTCACCATTGAATGTGATGCAAGTGGATTGGCTATAGGAGTAGTATTGAACCAAGAGGGGAGACTGGTGGCCTTTTTTAGTGAAAAACTAAATTAAGCAAAGAGGAAGTATTCCTCATATAATTTAGAGTTGTATGCCATGGTACAAGCTCTGAAAAAGTGGAGGCATTACTTGCTTCCTAATGAATTTATTGTGTATACTGACAATCATGCTCTTAGTTTTTGAATGGATAGGAGAAGCTCAGTCATAGGCATATGAAGTGGGTTGGAAGTCTTCAAGCATTCACCTTCACCATCAAGCACAAGAAAGGGGTAGCCAATAAAGATGTAGATGCTCTAAGTAGGAGGGTGTTGACAGTGAAAGAAGTGTAGTTGCAGAGTATGGGTGTTGAAGCACTCAAAGGATTGTATGAAGAGGACCAATATTTCAAGGAAATATATAAGGTATGTTGTGAGTTTGCAAATCCTTTTCATGGAGATTTTTCTGACTACACCTTGCAAGATGGTCTTTTGTGCAAGGGATGTCAGTTATGTATCCCTAGGTGTGCAATGAGAGATAATGTAGTAAAGGAGAAACATAGCAGTGGTTTAGGAGGTCACTTTGGGATAAATAAGACTTTGGAATTAGTTAGGAGATTTTACTTTTGGCCAAAGATGTAGACTGATATTAGAAAGTTTGTAGAGAGTTGTATTGTGTGTCAGAGAGCAAAGGGGGTCTCAAACAATGCAAGGTTGTACCAACCTTTACCTATACCAAGTAGACCATGGGAAAGTTTGAGTATGGACTTTGTGATGGGATTACCCAAGACAAAGAAAGATCATGACAATGTGTTTGTTGTGGTAGAAAGGTTCAGTAAGATGTCTCACTTTATTCCTTGCAAAACCACAAATGATGCTAGCTATATTGCAGGATTGTATTTCAGAGATATTGTTAGAAGCCATGGGTTTCCTTTGAGTATTGTATCTGACTGGTACAACAAGTTTCTAAGGCATTTTTGGAGAACCTTGTGGAAAAGGTTGGGTACAAATTTGTCTTTTAGCTCAGCCTATCACCCTTGGACTGATGGCCAAACTGAGGTTGTAAACAGGTCATTGGGAAATATTCTTAGGTGTTTGACAAAGGATCATGGAAGTAGTTGGGATGTGGTGATACCTCAGGCAAAGTATACCTATAATGATTCAACAAACAAAAGTATAGGTCTGAGTCCTTTTGAGATTGTGTATGGTAGTCATCCAAGGGGAGTTTTTGAATTGAGAGATGTCTAGGGGTTAGACAAGAGGAGTGGACATGCTGATGAATTTGCAGAGGCTATGAAAGAGGTTCACCAACAAGTCAGAGATATCTTACAATAGAACAATCAAAAGGTTAAAGCAAGAGTGGATCAGAGAAGGAGAGATGTGAAGTATCAAGTGGGTGACATTGTCATGGTTCATCTTAGCAAGGATAGGTTGCCCAAGGGAAGCCATTGCAATTTGATGATGAGAAGGATTGGACCTTGTAAAATTTTGGATAAATATGGTCCTAATGATTACAAAATTAAACTCCCTGATGATATTCCTATTTCACCTATATTTAATGTGTCTGATCTAACATTGTATAGGAGTCCTACTGCATGAGAATGTGCAAGTGAATCTATTCAGGAAAGTGAAGAATGGATAAAGTGATTACCACCTAAGGAGCTGCCTAAGATGTAGTGCATTTTGGATAGAAAGGAAGCCAAGAAAACAAGGCACAAGACCTATTTTGAGAACTTAGTTAAATGGTAGGGCCTTCCTGACTCAGAAGCTACCTAGATGTTGGAGGAAGATATCACAAAGAAGGGTGGTGATTTGGAGCAGTTGGTCTCTAAGAGGACTTGAGACAAATTTCACCTGGGGAGTATGGTGCAGGAGCACCTACCTATGAAGACATGAACCAAGAACAAGATGATTTTCTATTAGCCTAGAAGGAATGTAATAAGACCCTATGGGTCCTTTTTGTAATTCAATGTCCTAGGAGTGTGACAAATTTGTCCATGTTTGGGTCAAATTGTCATCTAGGGTCTGATAGAGCAAATTGAGTCAATAAGGGTCACAATGGTTTAATTTGAGGGATCAAGTGACCACACATCTATTTGAGTCATTTTTTATGTTTTAAAATCAAATGTAATCATTTTGGGGGACTATGATAGTCTAGAGTCTAAGTTGGTTGAATTATGCAAAAGTTGTCATATTGTCAATTTGTTGTCATGACAAATTTGTACTTTTTGTAAGTCATGATTCTCCAACGGTCAGTCAATTTGAAAAATAGTTGGAGGAGGTTGTGGTCATTTGGGATATATCTTTAAAGGCCCCAAACACCAAAGGATGTATGTTAGTTGATTTGGAAAGGAAATCAGTTGGAAACTCAGAAAAACATCTAATTTCTGTTGATTGCATATTGAAGGTGGATTGGCAAGAATGCTCATGGCATAGTTCCTATAAATAGATCCAAAAAATACAACCGTGCAATTGAGATGGCATCGACGACAACTCTAAATGTGTCAACAAATCCATATAACCTATCATCGTCATGTTCAAGTCAACATCCTCTAACCCAATATCAGATGTACAATGTGCTACACTCCTCAAAGGATTTGTACCCTATTCCTCTCCCTCTGTGCCAACAACATAATGGTCTATAGGTGGATCCGGATGTGCGCTAATGTTGGGACCACCTGGATGATAAGAATAATCAAGAGACCCTGAATGTGGCTCATGAAATATGGAGCCCATGCAAGTCTGCTATAGGGATATGATGCTCAGATGCAATAAATGCATATGCATCCAAAAGATCCTCAGCTAAACTCATCAGAGTAACATGTGCCATGTCTCCTGTCAGACCCTATAGATTAGCAGGAAAAGGGATGCCCACTAAAGCATAAGGATCATCAGAGCAACTACCAGGGTGTATTGAATTGTATGAAGATCTACAGTGTCAACGACTCATCAAATATTGGCTGACTTGATCACTGGATATTGAAGCGGTTGCAGCTACAATGTCACCAACTCTATGAATGGCCTCACGGAATGGGTACTACAAACAACCTCATCTGCCTTAGGACCTAACAAAGGTGCAATAGCCAGTGCCCTCTGACCAACAATGGCCCTGTGTGCTAGAATTTGTCGACTGACTTGATGATAAGGGTCCTTGTCAGCAAGCCTACCCCAACCCTAGCCTAGATATGGTGGCAAATCAGTGTAGTTCACCTTTTGATTAAAGTGAACCTCAACATACAACTATTATGCAAAATAAAGGGTAATTTGGTCGTTATTTGGATAACGACCACCAGAGAGTTTTTTAGTGGCGAATCTTCGCCGATTAGCGAATTTCGCATTTTTTTGAGGAAATGGTGAATAGTCTGGGGCAACATAGTGGTCAAATTGTCCAGAATTTTGGGGTTAATGGTCCACTGTATTCTAGCTTCATCATTGACCACACACCGTTCGATGTGTATGCTCATAATATTCTCCTAGAATCACTCAGACATGGGTATTAGATCACCTCTATTATTCGCTAGAAATAGTAAAATGACCCTGTACCCAGGACCTATTTTGCCAATGGTAAATTAAATGTTCATTGCACACGTCGGCCAAATTTTCCAATATCAATTAAAACATTATAAGCATTCGAGGACCCATTTCACCCCGCTTAAATCAAGATGCATTTTGAAATGCTCGCGCAATTCACCAAAATGCAATCATGGATTGATATAAATACAATTGAAAGTTTGAAACACTCTTTCTTACAATTTGTTCGTGTCTGATTAGTAAATTTGGGAGCTCTCTATTTGCATTCCTCAATTTGAATTGGAATGTTGAAGTTCATTGTAGGGTGGAGGGCCAGAGTTACAATCCTACAACATAGGCCCAGGATTCTTGATTCAAAGAATTGAGAAGGCATAAAGGTGAGTAATCATTTCTTCATACTTGATAGTATTAGTTTTAATTTGTAGTGAGAGCTCAAGACTCAAGATGTCAGACATGGGTGAGACTCCTCAAGGTGGTGAAGGGATTGAGATGTCAGACAAGGGTGAGACTAAGACTCCTTAGGGTGGTGAAGGGATTTCGATGGCAGACAAGGGTAAGACTCCTCAGGGTGGTGAAACTGAAGGGGTTGGGAGGCCTTCAAAACGCCCAAAACTTAAAGATACTACCATAAAGTCTTACTTTGCAATTGGCAAAGTTTCTAATCCATCAACTTCTACAGTTGCAGAAGCCATTCATAGTTTCTCACCACCACCACAAGGTGGGATTGTCATTGAGTTAAATGCATAAAATGAGGATGACAATATCGACACAACAAAAGATGTTCTAAGGGATACACACAATGAGATAATTCATGTGGATGCAAATGCTAGTACAGAAGATTATGTTGGTAGGAAGAAAATAAAAAGGAAAGTAAAACTAGGGTGGGAGTGGGAAATGACAAGGAGTTTTAAGATTGATTGGGTAGAAAAGTACCCATTCATTGAACCAGTCCGAAACAATGATGAACAACCAACATAATGTAGGTGTAAGATTTGTAGCTAGAAAACTAAAAGAGAGAAGAAGATGTAGCTAAAACTTGACACCATAGAAAAGCATATTGGTAAGGTTAATGAAAAATAGATCATAGACGGAAAGGAAACACCAGTAGTAAGATGGAAATCAAAGGAAGAATGTCTTCATGTTAAGTATACAGTGGAATATGAAGAGCATAACCACAAAATGATACTGATTGGTAGTAGTGGATTTGGAAATAAAATCAAGGGTGGGCTTGAACATGCAGTGAAAGATGCAAACCTGGCAAAGACTGTTCAGATGAGTGTTATTTTTCATATTCTGTCGAGAGGGCGTCCTATGAAAGATTTCCTAGAATATAGTAATTTATTATCTTTTTTGAATGTTCCTCACTATCCTATGTTACATTGGTTAATAAATGTTGGATGGGAAATGGAAAACTATTTCGCTAAGGTGGAAAAGAAAAATTTATAGGAGAGTGTAAAAGAGTCAAAATTCATTTCATTATCCATAGATGAAGTTACTATGGTAGATAACACTACTTGGGTCTGTATGCATGTGTATATCGTAAAAGAACACGTCCACCGAGATCATCTACTCTGTGTTCGTAAAATGAGGGGTGATTCAACAATAGAAAATTTATATTTGGAAGTTAAGAAAGCTTTGAATGAAATTTCTAGTATGGATGACTTGACAATTGCCAAGAATTTGGTGTGTGTTGGAGCTGCAGTAATGCAAGGTCAAAGGACCGGTCTTTGCACAAGATTACAAACTAGTATTACACCATACATGGTTGGCATTCACTACATGGCCCATCAAATGAATTTATCATATAGAATTGTAAGCAATTTCCCTACAGTGTCAAAAGTTGAAGATCTGGTCCATGAGCTCTATTCATACTTATGTCGAAGTCCTAAACATTTTGTAGAATTTCAGATTTTTGCTGAGGGAGTAACAGCAGGAAACAAGCTTCTCAGGTATGTTGAGACCAGATGGATCACCTTGCATGGACCAGCGGAATGATTTCTAACAGAATATCAATCCTTGATCGGACTAATGTATGAGCAACACCTCACGGTAGACAAAGCTCCTAATCTCTTACATAAGTTAAGTGATATAGTGACTTTGTTAACTTTAGCTAGTCTTCTCCCTATGCTGGATTCAATGAACAAACTTGTTAAGAAAGCCCAAGACAAAACTATGTATATCAATGAGTATAGCACTCTACTTAAAATGACATGCTTGGGCCTGGATGGTCTATATTCAAATCTAACAGGGCAAAGCCCAAATTTTTTAGGTGGCAGATAATTATAGATTTGAATCACGCTGATTTTTTTTTACATTTCAATGCAAATAATGAGTTATGTGCCTTTGTAAAAGGATTTCAGATACCAATGCGCCAATCTAAGATGGGTAAGCGAGGCAGAGCACTACCAGTTAAAAAAGAAGATTTTAATAGGATTGTTAAATCTGTTAGTGATAATTTGAAGTCTATTGCATACAAACTTTCAACTGAGATTCATGAAAGATTCCCTTGAGAAGAAATACTTGAAGTCATGGGTTGTGTGTATCCTCAATTTTGTCATTGAATTGGAGGTAATCCAAATGACACAAAGGTGTTTCATAAAAAAACTAGAGGAATTGATATTGACATTTTCAAAAGATGCATATTGCAATGGATAGCCAATAGAAAGAATTTTAAATTCAAATCATCTTAAAAAACAATATAAATGCTTTACATTGTGTATGAAACAATAGTTGGTTGACTTGGAGAATCCATTTGAACCTAGATCAATCACAAGGCTTTGGAAAAGGATAGATCAGAGTGAAGTATTGCATATTGCAATACCAGAATATTTCAAACTTGTTGATTTATGTCAAACAATGATATTGGGGTCGGTGGAAGATGAGAGAGTTTTCAGTGCATTAGGGCTTTTAAAATCAAAGATTAGAAACAAATTAGACAAAAAATTGGAAACTTGCTTGAGGTTGTTTGTAACTTAGTATAATGTTAGAGATTTTCCATATGATAGGACACTGGCAATCTGGAATTCCATGCGTGAAAGACGAGGGCTATGCAACACTTTAAAAGTTGGTGGTGCTACTGCTAGTGCTGAGACAAATGATGGATCATAGACTCAGAGTCAGCATGAAGATGAAGAAATTTTTGAATACCTGACTCAAAATGAAGATGAACCTATTAGTACTAGTCATTTTATGGATCTTGAGTCCATTTGGGATATAGAAGCCTCAGATTGAGTCACTGAAGTGAATTAGCAGTCAGTTTATAGGTATTTATACTACAATTCTTGAGTCATATTACAATTTTCAATACTATAGTTGTCATTGATGATTTTTGATATTGTATTCCTTGAATTTGTCAATCAGAACAGATACTTATTTCATATTTTTAATTGTGAATTTGAATTATTTGTAAACAATTAGAATTTAGTTTCTGAATTATTAGTAAATTGGTTCCATATTATGTTGAACATGAAATGCATCAATTTGTGTCACAAGATCCATAAAATTATTCATATTGCATAATTGTTAGAACCTTTCTACTGTTCTACATTAAATGCTTAACATGATGTTCATGGCGATTAGGGTTTTGTGTTTGTTTTTTTGTCTTAGTTGGCTAGTAAACCAAAGTTGTCGTGCATTGAAAATCTGAGTTGTTCTCTCTTTATTTGTCCATGTTAACATCAAGTGTGGTCAAATGGATGGTGAGACAATGAGACATGTTTAATGTTTCATCTCTAACTCGCAGATAAATTTCATGTTTAACAATTTAAGTGGCGAGTTAGCGAGTGTTGGTTTGGATTTAAATCATGAGGTCTCTAGTTTTTTGGGTGTTAGCATTTTATGTTAGAGAGATAGAGATTGCTAATGAAATTGCTTTGGTCACGAGGTCTCGAGTTGCTTTGATGCCATGCATTATAGCTGCGAGAGTTAGCAAGTAAGTCATTAATGGTCTATGTGCCACTGCTCGCGCTAGTTTATGAAGGTAATTAACATAAAACGTCAATTTTTGTTGGTACTCACTGGGTCGCAGTGGTTAAGAGATAAATAGTTTGAGATTTTATGGTTATCTCTAGCTCGCAAGTCCTTTATCATCAAGTCAGTTTAAGTTGCGAGCTTGTGAGTACTAGAAGATTTTAGTTGTTGCTACCTCACAAGATGTTTTGCACTTGACCATTTTATGTTGCAAGGTTGTGACTGGGTGTGATTTTATGCTATCGCAAGGTCGCGAGGTGTTCACAGTTAAGTCATTTTAATTTGTGATCATGCGATGTGGTTGGTATCACAGCTTAGTTGGTTTGGTCACTTTCTTGTAGGTTTTGAAGTTGTTTAGCATTTTACGTTGCGATCTGGCGATAGGTAAGTTTTGGTTTGATTTTGTGATCATTGCATGCTTGTGGATTTGTAAGTCTTAAGTCAAAAAGTGTTGTGAGCATGTGATGGCGCTTAAGTGTCTTGTTGTCGTGGGCTCACAAGGGTTTAAGTCAAGTTAAGTTTTGAGTTACGAGCTTGCAATGAAATAAGTTGCTTTGTTAGATTTGCAGTGGTCGCCAACTCGCAGGTAAAGAAAGAATATTACAAATGTTGTTACGAGGTTGCGACTAAAGGGCTTGATGAATATCAATGGCTATCACTCACTCATGAGATTCTTTGAGGATTTGTAAAAGGGGTTGTGAGCTTGTGATTAAGAGGATTTGGTAGCATTGTCGCTAACTCGCCGGTTACTTTCCAAATTGTTATAACTGGTTGCGAGTGTGCGATTAAAGATGGGGATTGACATGTGGACTTGTTTGCTGAGTTCTGTAAAAGTTTTGAATGGCAATCACCAATCAAATATAAGGGCATGAATTCAAATTTCTCTCGAGTACTTCAGCTTTGAATCAATGCCACATTAGCTAGTTCATGCAAGTGTGACAATTAATGAGAGAAGTGACGATGCCCAAATACCATAAATTGCATGATCAAGCCAAGATTTTGTATAATTGCATTCTATCTTTGACGTAATCCAGTGAATTGAGCTATGCAGCAATGTTGGAGAATTCAAAGTGTTGGGTGTGGGAAAATTTTAGAAAATTGGTTAAATTTTTCTCCTGCAACTAAAATGAGCAAGGTGACGAGTGGAACTGGAGGTTCCAAGCCCAAGGCCACGACAAGTGGAGGTTCCAAGCCCAAGGCCATTGAGGAAAAGAAGGATAAGAAATACAAAAAAGAATTTGTAGATTTGCCGCTAGGGACTTCCGTTGCTTTGAATACAAATGATTTGGAATGGAAAGATTTATGGAGCCAATGCAAAAACCCGACCATGCTTCATATGACTGGTACTGCTCTGTTTCATTATTTCTAGAATAATAGGGTTAAGGGTGTCCTGATGTCAAACCTTTGGGATTTAAATATGACAAAGTTAATTGTGCCAGATGTGTATGTTGATGTGGATTTGATCAAAGAGTTGGCCAAACGCTATTGTCCAGTATCTAGGTAATCAGAAGAAAGAACCAGTCTGCCCTAGTTTCAATTAATAGAGCTAGCTTCGTTGAAGCTTTCCAAATTACTGGTGTTGCATGTATATATATAGATTTGGAGCAGATTGTAGAGGATTATGACAAATAAAAAGGTGTTATCAAGAAGTATACAATGCCCAGATGCATGCCTAGGGTGAATAGGAAACCAATTATAATTCCAGATAGTATCAAGCCACCATTATATGCATTGTACAATCTATGGATTATGCAGTGTTGGGTTTTGATGGAGATTCAACAGTGTCAACTGAATTACTGATGATGGCTATGGACATTCAACACCTAGATGTTAACAAAGATTTATTATTATGTGGGCTATGTGGTTGAACACATTCATAATGCTCTAGTTGAAATTCAGAGTGGTGCACCCAGCCCTACATTTAAGCATTATTCATTGTTGATGCATTTAATCTTGTTCTATAATGTTGAGTTCATGGATAAAGAATTGGAGCTTTTCAAAGAATAATTTGGTGTCTTAATTCCAATACAAAGATGGACCCAGGTTTGGGACAGTAATTCTCCCCATTCTTCGTTCCTTTTCTTTGAAAATTGGATTGTTTTGCCAATTATGGAAATGCTAGGAATAAATAAGGAAATATTGTCAATTAATCTTAGGAGAGTTTTGAGACCTTACCAATATGTTCCAAACTGGTCTATTTCACATAACTGGGGGTACTTTTTCTTTTTTGATAACTTTACTATGATCAGAGTATATGGGTGTCCTTAGCCTCCCCATATCTTACCAAAATTTATTCCAATTAGGATTGCTTTTATGGAGTTTATTTAGCAATTGACCCTAGTTGAAAAATAATACCTTGAGAAACACATGAAGGGTTCTTTTCTTCCTAGGCTTTGGGTTGTGTCTGATTTTATCATTGGTAGGAATTCCTTTGATGAAGTAAACAAATTCCTTAAACAGTATATGTTGGTTAATGTTGTGTCTAGATTCTGTGATCCTGAACAATTTATTAAGCGTGCATTGCCAAAAATGACACCTTGGGCCACAATAAAGGACCATGAACCATTGGATGATGAAGATGTGGTTATAAATTTGCCGATAAAAGAGGAAGTACAAGAAATGAGAAGAAAATGGAAAAAAATTGATGAGAGTTGAAGCTGAATTGAAGGTTGTTGACCCTACTTTCCCAGTTTTTTGCCCTAATAACCCGTACCTGGAGAGGATTAACAAAATGTTGAGTTTATATGAAACTTTGATGGAACAAATGCCTCAAATTCTAGAAGTGGTTTCTCAGCAGAAAGACCCCCAAGATGGGACATTCTTCACATGGAAAGAGGCCACTTATTGTGGTTGTTGATGATGTAGAGAGTGGGGATGAAGTTCAATCTAGTCGAGTGCCACCTACAAAGAAACAAAAGACCAAAGAGGTTAGTGCAATTATGAGGAGAGACCCTGATAGAGCAATTGTTATAGAACAAGAACACTACTTTCATCAAATAAGGACATATCTCAGAGAAGAAGGGCAGAATGAAGAATAGAGAGAAACAAATGAAGCCCTTGCTCAAGTCTTTGATGAGCGTGTGATGTTGTCAAATGAGTTCATGAAAGATGATTACTTTATTAAGTCAGATGAATTTAAATTTTTTTTGACAAGGTTGAAACAAAATTAATTAAGACAAAATATGATCATAGAGGAAGGAAATGTAGAAAAGAAAGAGGAGATCATCAAGGCATTGGAGGAATATGATCCTAACAGGGAGAAAATAACTGTAGAACAGGCAAGACAATTGATTAAGAGTACTGGTATGATTATGATGCCTTAATGGGATATCTAGTCTATTTTTATTATTGATCAGATTAGGAAGCAAGAGGACCCAATGTTTAAAATTGAATTTGAAATTTGGAGATGTAATAAGAGGATCAGGATTTAATCCTAAGTCAAAGACACTTGTTGTTTGGTCTTTGACCCCTTCCACTCAAAAGCCCCACCTTCTATATATCCAAGTAGAAAAGAAAGTTGATAGAATGATCTGGAATTTGTAGAACACAAGTGACATGGAGATTGCCTTGTTTTTTACTCAAGTTTCTTTCATGAATTTATCAAAAACAAAGGATTTGTCAAGAAGATACACATAAACATATAACCAATTGATTGCATTATCTAAAAAATATGAAGAGATGTTGATGAAGAAGGGTGCTCTGGAGGAAGAGTTAGTGGAGTTGAAAGAAAAAATTGTAAATGAGCCCCCTCCAATATAGATTACAAAACAAGTACAAGAAATACCAGCTGATGTGACAACAAAAATGGAGGAATACACAAAGAAAATTGAAAAGCTTGAAAAGGAAAACAAGGTCAAGGCTATCTGTATTGTGTCAAGAATTCTGAAACACAGGATTAATTTATTGAAAGGAAAATTGATGGTAGTGCATGATTTGCACATTTATTTGAAAGAGGCAAGTAAAACATCCTTTGAGGTTGTCGCTTCTCTTGGACCTTTGTTCAATTTTTGGTTAGGATTAAGAAGATTAATGGATAAGCTAGATATTGCAATGTTGTATAGTGACGAGTTCCCTCCCAAGACCAGTGACACTAAAGACATGGTGGAGGTAATGAATGCAACTTATGCATTTTTCACAGGGAAGGATGTGCTTATAAATAAAAAATTGCAGAAATTTGGGGAAGGTTATAGTAAATTGGTACCTTCAATTTATGGTAATAATGGAGAATTGAAATTTGTTTCTAATTGGACCAGCGAATTTGATTTGATTCTGGAGGAATAATAAATAAACAAGCATATAGATGATCAGGTTGATGCTAATTTCCTTAATGGTATGCTTGATTCACTGTTCATGATTGAGGTTGACCATGCAAAGTTTATTGTTGAGGCCAGGGTAGTTACAGATGCCAGATGGACAAATTCAGTTGTAAAGTTGGAAGAGGTAAAGGAATTCAGTTGGCCAATAGACAAAGAGGTGGACAGGTGGCAAGCCATGCTAAAGCAAAAGAAGAAATGTCAGGTTGCTACCCAAGATTCCTCAAAGTAATTCTAAGCTTGTTGCATCCTGATCTTATAAAAGGATTCCAAGATTAATTTGAGAGGGATGGCCACTTTTTTTTTTGATTGGTAGAGAGGGATGGCCAGTTGGCCACTTTTATTGATGTTGAAAACTCTGATACAGTTATAATAGTTCATCTGTTCAATAATTTGATAAGTGCATAGCTGAATCGCATTTTGAATTTACTTTTTGATATCATTATGAATATAATATCAATATCATTTGCAGTTTGAGATCTTCACATAATTGTCTTTGTGTTGAATTTATGTTTTCACTGTGAATTGAATGGTCAAGGGTTTTTCAATTTATGTGTTTGCAAGGCAGATTATGGAATTGTTCTAGGATTTGTTTTAAGGAAAGAATTGAAGTTCTTGGGGTAGTTTCAGTGAAATCATTTTTTAAATAGAAATCTGTTGATTATATCATTTGTATGAATCTGGGTTGTGTATGTAATGGCATATTCATTCATGTTTATCTACAAATGAATCTTATTGAAGTTTATTATTGCGTTGTCTTTGAATTGTAAGTGACTCTATGCCCTAGGATAAGGCACTAGTTTGTTGTCTTGATGTTGTCTTGGTGAGGTGAGCTTCCAATTATAATAGTTGATTCATTGTGGGTGAATATGTTTTCTTGGTTGCTTTTGATTATGAAAGTGTGATTTGTCTATAACATCTATCTTGGAATTGGATCCTCAAAAGATATTCCCTTTAATTGAGTTGCATGCATGTTTTACTAATTATGTTGTATTCCTATCTATTGTGGTGTTTATACTTTCATTCTTAATACTCTTATGATTTTATATGCTATGGATGTTTATGTAATATATATGGAGGTGTTCTATGACTATCATGTATATGTTTTCCCTCCTCCATAAAGTTGGCATTTCCTCATACCTATAATCAACATGTATCTCGACCTTTGTATCCTTGCCATTATATGTGTGTGTGTGTGTGTGTGTGTGTGTGTGTGTGTGTGTGTGTGTGTGTGTGTGTGTGTGTGTGTGTGTGTGTGTCTATATATATATATATATATTCCACTGTGAACATTCAAGATTTCTTGTATCTTATCCATCGGTATGTTCGGAAAGTTTTTTGGGACCTCAAAACCCTCTTCCATTAAGTAATCCACCCACCAGTTACAATGAGGTGAATCCTTAATATGATTCCAAACTAACAAAAATTTTGCATTCCTGGGCATAATAGGAAGCATTAAATGAAAAATTGCATACATCATAACAGTGCAACAAATGAAAAAACTCATGATTCTATTCATTTGAAAGAGAGAGAATTATACACCAGAGAGAAATAGATCAAAATTTAATTTCTATTGAATAAAATTACTACTTCTGTCACAAAATAAATTTATATATAACTCCTTCAAGAACCTGCACAAAGCTTGACACTAAATGCTTTTCATTTTCTCTGTAAATGACTATACAACTTGCTCCCTTCACCTAGAGTCTAGAATCACTACTGGAACCAGAAAAGGAACCCCAAAGGCACCATAATTTTGGAACCCTCAAGAGACCCCCCCAAAAGGAACCCTTCTAAAGACCTTGATTTCCCTTTTTATAGAAGAAAAGGGAGCAACAAGCTTCAGGCCAAGAGACACATGTCAATAGAACATTTACTCTCAGCAATTAGGCCTAAAAGGCCATATGCAAAATTTTGTTACAAAAATATTCTTTATCCATGCGCTGGTCATGAATCAAAATTTTCAACTGAAAATTGGTAGAAACAAAACTGCTTGAGCCATGCCATTATCACCCTGATGCCTTCGAATGGAATGTGAGATGTTACATTCTATCCAACAGATCGTTTCCCTTCTCAGAAGGGATATTGGGACCTGGAAAGAAGTAAAGTCACCCCTAAAAATTAAAATAGAGGAGGAGTTTCAACCTTCATGCCCAGGAATAGAGAAAATGGAAAGAGGAGCTCGAGCCTTCATGCTCCAAATCAAGGAAAGTGGAAACAAGAGCTTTAGGGTAAACATAATATGTTGGGGAGGGGTCACAACTTCCATGTCATCACAAAGATGACTAGCTACCACTCCCCACCCAAACAAATCCTTCTTTCATTCCTCTGCGAACTCCTTCTTCAAACCCCCTATCATCCTATGGCAGAGTAGAAGCAGAGGATGTGCCATGCATGGCCTTTCTTGATAAGAAAAGGATTTCACACCCCCTCTAGCAATCCTTATCACTTTCACAACCCCTCTGACAATAAACAAACTCATAGAGAAGAAATAAAAAACACCCATCCGGTATCACAGAGCACACAACAACTCCATGCACGATCCTGCTCAAACATCATCTTCCTTTCTCAGGAAAAAACCACTCTCAGAAAATGAAAAAGGTTTCTTTTCTCTTCTACCAATTAAGTCACCACTCCATTATATTTATAACTTTTTAACACTTCATCTGGTGATTCTCATTCATGTGAAAAATCATCATTTTGGTGCTTTTCAACATGACTCTAGACTCTAGAAGTCATGCCTATAAAATCCACTGCATCCTACTAAGGCTCATCTTATGTGAATGATTTTGTTCTGATTTTATTCCTCTTTGATTATACAAATTCTACTTCAGAATCCCTCACTACAAGCAACCTCTGATTTCTTAGAGAAATTTGGGATCTCCCATCCCTAACTCAGAAGCTATCCAATCCTTTTATGCCTCTCAAACTATCATCCTCACTTGTCTAATCAACCTCGACTCAGGAGAAACCTTCAAACTAGTCCCTTAGGAATGAGTCGACATCCAAGCCTTAAAAATTCCTCGTACATATTAGCTTGCCACCACAGTTGTCACTAGCTCTCACATTTGTTTAATGTTAGCATTTTTAGGTCACGAGCTAGCGATTAGATAGTTTGTGGTTAAGTTTTATGGTTATCACCAGCTTGTGAGGTAAAATGTCTGAAGACGTGATCAAGCCGCGAGCTGGCAACAAGTTGGTTTGGGTTTACATTGCGAGGTCTCTAGCCTTTTGGGTGTTAGTGTTTTATGTTAGTGAGTTGGAGATTGTTAATGAAATTGCTTGAGTTGGTCTAATGTCATACATTATAGCCACGAGAGTTAGTGAGTAACTCATTTCATACAATTATCGCTAGCTCTCATATTTGTTTAATGTTAGCATTTTTAGGTCCCGAGCTAGCGACTAGACATTTTGTGGTTAATTTTTATGGTTATCGCCAACTCGCGAAGTTAAATGTCTGAAGACCTGATCAAGCCACGAGCTTGCGAGTGAAGTGCTAGCAGTTAAGAGATAAACAGTTTTATGTTGGTGAGTACGTAACAAGGGTTAAAGTTACCACTATCTCCATGTCGTTGTGGTGATGAGGGGTTTACATTTTGTGGTTGAGAATTGGCGAGTGGCAGTTCAGTTGCCCTCAGTCGCTAGATCTCAAGGTTATGAAGGCTTAGCATTTTCAGCTTGCAAGCTGGAGATAGAGTCGTAAGGGCTTGTCGCTAGGTCATGAGATTTTCTAATGGGCAGTCTTTTAGGTAGAGGTTTGACAACTATGTGCCACGTGTTTTAATGACTTGACGGGGACTGCTGAGGTGCCAATATATTTTTTTTTACATTTTGGAAAAAGGTTGAAATCGCCAATATATTTTTTTTATGGTTTGAAAATAGCTTGAAATCGCCAATACATTTTTTTATGGTTTGAAAATAGCTTGAAATCGCCAAAAAAATTTAATGATTTGAAAATAGGTTGAAATCGCCAATTTGTTTTTTAATGGTTTGAAAATAGGTTGAAATTGCCAATTTTTTTTTTAATGGTTTGAAAATAGGTTGAAATTGCCAATACATTTTTTTTAATGGATTGAAAATAGGTTGAAATCGCCAATGCAAATATTTTTTTGGTTTTAAAAACATTAGAATTTGCCCATGCAAATATTTTTTAGGTTTTAAAAACATTACAATTTGCTAGGATTTTTCACAAACTTTGAGTGATCACAAATGATTTGCCAATGGAGATTATTATTTATTCTCCATAAACTGCAAAATTTTGCCACTAAAATTAAAATTTTCCTCGGCAATTATACACCTTTCGCCAAGTTTTTACACCTTGTCTGAGGGGGGGTTTCTTGAAGTTTTCCCTGATGACCATGCAAAACAAGGAAACATGGGTATATCACAACAACCATGTCCTGATCCTCACATCTGGTGACCTGATATCCCTTCACCATATTTTTCCCCAAGTATGATGGGAAACAATGCTCTTTCAAAGTTTCCTTAGGCACTAAACTTTGTACCTCAGTAAATGACAAACCATGACAAACCTCTTGATGCTTCTTGGCAAGAACAACCTATATAGAATCAATAAAATAGGCACTAGTGCCTTAAATGTCATCCTTGATTTTCACAAGGCTATCAAGAATTTTCTAAAAAGTGTTTTTATAGACACTTGTGTTACCACTAATGTTTATGGATGCTCTCAATCTTTCAATCTCATTGTTTGTTCATGAGAACAGTTCCCGAGGGGGGATCACATCATCTACCATGATCAATGTGATGATAATATATATATTTGGTACACCAGAAGGATAATTTAATGTCACATGAACATTGAATTAGACAAAATTATTAGATATGTATTCAAACTAATTCTAAGATCTAATATTTAAATTTGTATGGTCCATTAAAATGAATAATTTAATTTTATTCTAAATATAAGATCTAGTAAGTTCTAAAAAAAATCAAGAATACATCGAGTGTACATGAGAACATAGCATACATGCATCAATATGTAAATGTACATGTACGTGCATCAAACTTAAACATTAATCAATCATGTATAAATTTAAACATGCTTGACATGAGTATTAAATGTATGCACATGAGAGAGAGAGAGAGAGAGAGAGAGAGAGAGAGAGAGAGAGTCTTAAGGGGAGGGAGAAAGACAAAGAAAGAGAGATAAAAAGTCTTAAGGGGAGGGAGCAAGAAAGAGAAAGAGAAAGAGAATCTTACTTGGGGAGAGATAGAGAGAGGGAGAGAGTCTTAAGGGGCCCTATCCAAAGATAGATATAGAGAGAGAAAGGTTGAGAGAGAGAAGAGAGAGTCCACCTTGAGGGGAGGGAGAAAGAGAGTCTTACTTGGAGAGAGACAGAGAAAGAGAGTCTTACTTGGGGGGAGAGAGAGAGTCTTAAGGGGAGGGGAGACACACACACATATGCACATGCATATATGTATATGTATGTACATACATATACATATGTATATACATATACATATATATAAATATATATATGTATACATATACATATGTATATGTATATATATTTATGTATATACATATATATTTATGTATATATATGTATATATATTTATACATATACATATATGTATATGTATAAATACATATACATATATATACATACATATACATATATATAAATATATATATATATATATGTGTGTGTGTGTGTGTGTGTGTGTGTGTGTATGTATACATATATACATATACATATACATATACACACAACTATATATATGTATGTATGTATACACACACATAAATATATATATGCATGTATATATATACATATGTATATATATACATATACACACACATAACTACATATATATATACATATTTATTACATATATATATACATGTATATACATGTATATATACATATATACATAAATATTGGATATACATATATATACATGTATATACATATATATGTTGGGATCCAAGAACACTGAGGGGGTGAATCAGTGTTTTGTTGGTTAGAATATTTTTAGCCTTATTATCAAATCCACTTATTAACTGGTATACAGAAAAGAAAGTAACAAGAAGTAATATCAATGTAACCACAAGAATCAACACCATAACATAGATTTATATGTGGAAAACCTCAGAGAGGAAAAACCACGGTGGGATTGGTGACCCACAATATCTATCCACTGGACAAATGAATAAATATTACAAGAGGGGCATGCACATGCAGGAAGGCACACTGCCTAGACCACACTGCTCAGTATAAAGGATCCTCATTGACTACATATATGAAATCATGAATTACAAACAAAATTTGAACTCTGAATGTGCATCTGACATGCTAGATGAGTTATGGTTTATGCACTATCTGTACCGGTTTATACTATAACCTCCCTTATTGGTAAATTAGATCACTCTCCGATCCTCTAGAAAAATAATCAAGACTGACTATAGATCTTTGCATTCACATTCTATCAATCAAGATCTCGCTCGCATAACATCACATAACCTATTGCATCTCTATATCCAAAATGACCTAACTGAACTTACTTATATGCCCATTTACATGTATAAACATAAATGCCTTATGTCGGATTACAATCATATTTCAAAAGATAAGAGACATGCCCGTCCGAAAAAAATATAAACATAAAACTATATGACCATTGTCGCTTCCATGCTTTCCAGATCAATCTCCTATGTCGGCCTTAGAATATCAGTTCCAAGTTTGCCGGTTACATGCCTGTCGGTTCCCTGAATGCAGGTGATGTGAATGTTGGTTACCATGATTACCGGATCTTCCATGAAGTGTGTTTCCATGAATGACAACACCTAGAACCTAGATAAGTGTCAATTGCCAACAATCTCCCCCTTTGGCATTGATGGCAACACTCATGTGAAAAATGGATCATTGAAGTGTTGTATTGGTTTCTGTCCAAAATCTGATCTCCCAAAACTGGTCTCAGAAGGCTTCTCCCCCTGAGCTATACATTACTTCTTATGCCTCTTAACATTTTTCACATCCAGCCTCTACCCCTTTGACATCAATGCCAAAGGTCGGGGCAAAGAATAAGAAATGAATGAAATTTTGTACAAATCAAAATTGTGATTAACGGATCTAGATGTACTTGAAAATATCTAGATAATCACCCTTCAAAAATGCCAAATAAGTATCCCAACCGGTCTTTAAACTTCCCAAAATTGATACAAACCGTTCAGAATGTAAGTGTGCAATTCTTCTTTCTGTTAGGGTTGCTGGTGTGGGCATATTCATCTGTTCCATACATTCTCGCTTATGAAGAAACAAAGTATTAAGTCAGGGACTTACTAAGCCTCTTAATTCTCTGGCCCGCTAGATTAACTTGTCCTTTTCCTTCTCAAAGACTAAAATTTCTGACTCTAAGAGAAAAATTTGACCATCAACAGTGCTGGTCAATGATTCAGTACCATCAAAACTGACTACAAGTTGTTCCAACTTGACCTTATCTATCTTAATTTTATTGTCTAGGTCTTCTATTAGGTTTGTTGTGTTGGTGCAAGACCGGTATATACTACATTGGTGAAGTGCTTCATCAATCCTTGTTATTTCTTCTATCAACTTAGCTTTGTTGGATGTGATCATATTATCATAGGTGACCTTCCTAGTTGCATTAGATCTTTCCACCTACTGTCGGTTTGACACTTGTTGAAGAGTTTTGTACTCTTTTGCAATGTGCTCAGTCAAACCTTTCAACTTACCAGAGGGACTTGTAACCTAATCTATCTTGCATTCCAGTGTAAGCTGCTGCAAAATTTGAATTGCCTGCTCAATAACCTATTTATCCTCCAATCCTTCTTTCTTCAATTTTTGAGCTACAACAAACATTAATTCAAAATTGTTCAACTGCTCAATACTCTTTTTCTCAAAATGATTAAAATCTTCTTGACCAGATGAGTCAAGTGCCAACAATAAGGGACCAACAGCCGGTGATTGTGCTGGAGGTGTTGGTACCCTGACTTCAGTCTGTTTAACTTGTCCTTTCTCATCTTCCTTTTTTTCTACTTCCTTTTCATGTTCCTTCTCCTTAGAATCGGTGACTTCGCCACTTGGTGTAGTTATTTCTGTTGCCTCTACCTCATGAATTTCAATTTTATCAACATCAATTACTGGAGGAAGATTGTCCTCAATATTATCTACCGGTTTATTGATCTCTACATCCTATACAAGTGTTATTGTGGGAGGAATGTCTTCAATTATTCTCTGTTCCAAAACCGGTGGATCTTCACCTAGTATACCTTTACCCTTAGCATCAACCAAGATGTTTGGAGTGTCAGACTTTGGAGGTACATCTGGTGATGTAAAGACACCAGGTTTATCAATAAATAATTTAACCCATTCCTCGTGGGTTTCCTTGATTACTTCATTCACTTTGCTCACCATAAGACTTACATGGCGGTGTCTACTCTGAAAAATTATTTTATTAGCAAAATCTAGACACTATTGCATCTCATCTCTAGTAATAGCACCACAAACAGTCAACAATTCCTGAACCTTTATATTTTTATCTTCCTCAATAGCAGATAATCTCCTAACTTCTAACTTATTATATAAATCTGTTGGTATTTGCTTCTCAATCTCAATTAAAGCTTTCTTATATATATCTAATTATAAAAAAACTACTTTTTCTATCTCGTTTTGTTCTTTATCATCCATATTGACATAATAATGATGTATATTACTCAAAATACCATCCTTTGTAATTAGATCAATTAATTTAGCAACAGAAAGAGGAGGAATAATCTTAATACTTTTGCTAGATTCAAGAGCTATATATAGATCTAATTTCTTCTTCTTATAGGGGGTGGGAGCAGACTCCTTGACTGGTTTTCTTTTCTCAATTGGCTTCCTCTCCTTCAAAATTTTCTTCTGAGCTGTTGAAGGAGTGACTTTGGTTTTCTGTAGCTTCCCTTCCTCAGTCTTCTTCCTCTGAATTCTCATATAGATCTTAGGAATCTTTGGGGGTTCTTCCTCAGTCTTAGAACTGGATGCAATAGGGGCAATGAAGGTCTATGGTTTCTTCATCTTCATTATACCCTTGCCGGTTCCTACTACCAGAGAATCTTGTACTGCTATCTAAGGAGATGTCTCTGCTAAACTAATGATTTGTTTAATCTCAAAGGACATCTTCTAGATAGCCTGCCCAACCTTCTTTATTTGTCCTTCCCTTTTCTTCTTGTTGAAACCTATCTGCACTTCTGATTCCTTCTGCTTTGCAATTCCAATTTTTTTCTCCTTCTCATCAACTGGGGAATATATAAGCATCTTGGTATAAAGGTCCAAGATCTATGCATCAACCTCATAGCCCATTTCAGTTACCCAAATTGTTCTAGGCTGCAATGCCTCCATTAAAGTTTCATCCTTTTTGACCATGAAGCATATATCAGTAGAGTATTTATCAACTATATGCTTAGGAATCCTTTCCCTCTTCTTCATTGCTTTCTAGAATTCTTTGAAATAAACCTAGATAATAGAGTCTCTATTCGGTCCCAAATTCCTTAAGCCATCCTTAATTTGTTTTCCCACCAGTATATCAAAGGCCCATTGTCTCTTATCGGATCCTGATAGCTCATTTAGAAAGAAAAGCATTAAACAGACAATGAGATTTCCATATTGGAATGTACCTTTCTTTTCTCCCTTAATCTTTCCCAAATTCAAAATCAATTCATTGCACATCCATTGACATAGGTCATATTTCTCATTTTCTTTTACCATCTTGTGTGCACAGTAGATACATGAACTAGAAATAGAGTTCAACTAGTTGGATTGTGTTACCTTGTATCTGATTACCATGCTTGCAAATTGAACATCTTTGTCGCTGATGGTGCTAATCCACATTGACTGGTTGTCAAAGGTGGCACTGGTTAGCTTGTTCACTTCATTGTTCAGAATTTTCCTCTTGCCCAGTGTCTAATCAACCTGGGGTAAACTGTTGATAGCACGAATCACCTCCTTGGTAATTTTGTAGGGTTGGTCAAGACACATGAACTCACCATGGACTCATCTTAGCACATACCAAATCATCTCATCCTTAAACTTGGGCATCTCCAGAATATCGATGAAACCCTAATCCTTCAAAATTTGAAATTATGGTTTCATCAACCCATCCTTGTTCAGCAAAGTGGACATGTTACATTGTCTTAATCTCTTATGATCCCAGATCCTCTAGAGTACATTGAATATAGGCTCTCACATCTTCCACATAGAGAACTTCGCCAGGAACCCTAGAAAATGCACCGATTGAGTCATTGACCTTTACAATTTAGGGGCATTGCTTGAATTCTAAACGTGGATGATCCTTAATATCCACCATAATAGAGGTATTCACATCTGCAGGAGTGAGAGCAGATCCAAAAGCCATTTTGATTTCAGAAAAGTAGCTTGAAAATAAAGAAAATACCTCTCAACCTATGCCAGTGAAAACCCTTAGAAAATCCGCTCTAAAAATACTGGAAATTTCTAGAAAATGCTCTTAATCACCTTTGATCGCCTTAAACTTGCTTTGCTTCACTCTGACTGTTGTGTGATAAAAAATGAAGCAACTTTTCCTTTTTTATTTTGTGAAACCCTAATTTCTTATTGACATTAATGCATGCCGACATATCATACCAGATTCAAAATCCATTATCTCAACATCAATGAACCTTCAGATTGACTTCACCAAAGTCTAAAACAAGCTTTCAGACCACTATTGGGGATAATGCAGGATCTGTCATTAATTTGCCTCCCCCTAAGGCTAATGCCTTAGTTACCAAATGAGTTTCCTACCGGTGCATGAACATTCTGCTCTATCGGTTGAGTAACCGAGGAATTTGCCTCTATCGATTGATCTTCAGACTTCCTAACCCACTGTTTAGCATGAGCTTTCCAAATTTCATCAACCTTTTTCTTTCCCTTCTCATTGGATATGTAATTCCTTTCCGACGTATTCTTGCTTCTGCAATATTTGGCAATGTGTCCTATTTTTTTGCATGCAAAGTAACATTGTTCTTCTAAATTTCCTTGTTATATCCTTGATCATTCCTTGACCTACATTGATTAGCCATATGTCCAAACTTTCCACATGCATGACATCTCACATTCATTCTACAATCTGATTTCCTATGACCATACTTTTTATAATTTGAACATTGACCGGGAACTGAATTATTATTCTAATTTGCTCTATTTCTGCATTGACTTGCTCTATGACCAAACTTATTGCAAATAAATCATCAACCATTAAGTTTATGTGCATTGGGTTGTCTTACCGGTGATTTCTAATTCCGGTTGACCTTCTGACCAGATGTGTCATCCTAATTTGCAGTACCAGAGCTTTCTCCATGCTCTAATCCAAGACCTCTAGTGTCTCCAATGTATCTTTGATCCTTAAATAATTCATTAAGCTTTACAGAATAGGCCTTAAACTTGTCTTTATATTCATTTGTAGCATCCAGATCTCCTCTTAGGATTGTTATCATTCTTTCCAACTCTTTCTCATTGTTCTATGATTGCACCAATTCAGTTCTCAACACATCATTCTCATGCGCCAACCTAATGCATTCCTCAGATCTGTCTTTCAAAGATATGGAAACATTTTCTTCATTCTTCTTTTGGTCTTCAATCTCCTTAGACATCCTCATGGTTGGGCTTGCATTTCATTCTTCATGACACCATTCTCCTGATGCAGCTTCTGACATAGTTCCTGAAAGGCATTCTTCTCTTCATCATCCAAACTTTGTAAGAGTTCCTTTTAGCTTGAGTAGATGATAACCTCTCTTGTAGGGTAAGGATGAATTCCTTTGTAGAGTTCAACTCATCTTGCAGCTTCAAATTCTTCAACCTTTTAGCATCTTAGTCTTCAAGTACTACTTCAAGTTATTTCTCTATACTCATCTCCATGGATTCTGGATTCATGATCTTCTTGAAGCTGTTAGACTTATTTCGAGGAACCAAGCTCTGATACCAATTGTTGGGATCCAAGAACACTGAGAGGGGGGGGGGGGGGTGAATCAATGTTATGCCGGTTAGAATATTTTTAGCCTTATTATCAAATCCACTTATTAATCGGTATACATAAAAGAAAGTAACAACAAGTAATATTAGTGTAACCACAAGAATCAACACCATAACATAGAGATTTATATGTGGAAAACCTCAAAGAGGAAAAACCATGATGGGATTGGTGACCCACAATATCTATCCACTGGCCAAATAAATAAATATTACAAGAGGGGCCTGCACATGCAAGAAGGCACACTACTTAGTACAAAGGAGCCTCACTAACTACAAATATGAAATATTGAATTACAAAAAAAATCTAAACTCTGAATGTGTATCTGACATGTTGGATGAGTTTCAGTTTATGCATTGTCTATTTCAGTTTATACTCTAACCTCCCTTACCAGTAACTTAGATCGCTCTCTGATCTTCTAGACAAATAACCAAGACCAATTACAAATCTTTACATTCGCATTTTGTCGATCAAGATCTCGCTCGCATAACATCACATAACCTATCGCATCTCTATATCCAAAATGACCTAACTGGATTGACTTATATACCCATTTACATGCATAAACATAAATGCCTTATGTCGGCTTACAATCATATTTCAAAAGATAAAAGACATGTCGGCCCAGACAAAATATAAACATAAAAATAACTGACAGTTGTCACTTCCACATTTGTCGGATCAATCTCCTATGTCGGCCTTAGAATATCAGTTTCAAGTTTGTCGGTTACATGCCTGCTAGTTCCCTGAATGCCAGTGATGTGAATGTCGGTTACCATGATTACCGGATCTTCCATGAAGTGTTTTGCCATCAATGAGAACACCTAGGACCCGAATTAGTTTCAATTTCCAACAATATATACTCGTATATATATGTATATAAACCAAAAAATTTGATTAAAATCTAATTGAGAACAAAATATTACATAAAAAATGACCCGAAAACCCCAACCTAGTTCAAAGGTTTGTTGGTGGTGTTCAGTGGCATCACTGGCTCCAAATCATTCCAAACTTTTGTCCCTAACTGTCGAAAATGATAGTTAGGGATTTTTGGGGTTTTTTATTTTAAAAATTCCTAAATAAAGGGGTTCAATTGAACCTAGATTTGATCAAACCCCTTTAAATATTAATTAAAAAAGAAAGAAAATTACTTTTAGTCGAAACCTATATTTGATCGAAATCTTCTCATAGAATACTTTTGATCGAAAGTGATTTTTGCTTTCGATCGAAAATGACTTTCGATAGATCATGGATAAAAATCAATTTTTGGACAAAATAGTGGAGTTCTTTCATCCAAAAAATTGTAACTCATTATTGTGGGTTCACCCCTAGGTTTTCATCATGGTACTTTCCCAAGGCACCGCAAGAGGTGGCTTTTACCATTAGACAAATTATTTCTCTTTACTTTTTTTCCTTATAATTTTTTTTGCTTTTGTTTTGAATTTTTTTGGAAGATAATGGAAGCATGATAGGAGATGGAGGAAGGAATCAAACATCTCATTCTTTAGATATTACCTTTGAAAGATGCACTATAATCGACCATGGCTATTGAAGGTGTAGCTTTAGGAGACGATCATAAAATCTACCAGATATTCCCAGGAATCTAGAGTAACCACAACATCTTCAATCATACCATCAGGCTGAACTGTGGAACTGCCAGCAAGTTGTAGGACCGTAGGAGTAGGCCTAAGACTAATTATGTTAAGTTTTTGCATAATATCCTATGTCATTACATTGATGGGTGCTCCCAAATCTATTAATGCATTCTTTATCTGAGTGCCATTGATGACTATTTTCACAATAGGACTACCAGGGTCAGAATATTTAGGTATTGAAACCTTGCCCAACATAATATCAGCCAGTTGACCCATTACATGTACTGTTTGCGGATCCTTTTTCTTTCTGCCAAGTTTCTTTAAACATGCCCCTTTAATTGCTTTACCAAAGATAGGGACATCCTTAATAGCTTTAAATAATGGAATCTTAACACATGTGTTTCAGCTAATCAATAATATCAAAATTTATATCCTCTTGCTGATGAATCTCTTCAGCTTGCAACCTTTGAGGAAATGGGGGTATTTGCTGATTCTAAGGAATTTGGGTTGCTGGACTAGATATTTCCTTTTCCATTTGTACTTCAGTTATAACTAGAGGGGATGAGTTAGGCAAAGTTGTCCTGGAACTAAGGTGAATATCACTTATAGCAAGAGAATATGTTGGGTATTGAGTAGGATCAACTAAATATACTTGTTGTTGCTGTTGGAGCTTACTATTAGGATTTGGCATGGGTTGAGTGGGAAATTGTGTGGGTTTAGGCAGAACTATATTAGTAGAAGGAGGTTGCATTATAGCTAGTTGCTAAGCCTGCTGCAAAGGTTGTTGATACCCAGAAGATTGATTTGACCATTGCTGACTTCCTCTCTATTGAGGAGTAGGTTGCCAATTCCCTTGGAATGGTTGCCATGGTCCCTAAGATTGAGACCAATTTCCTTGTGGTTGCTGCCACTATGGAGATTGATTGGAAAAAAATTTCCCTTGGCCTTGAGGGTTATACCAATTTTGATAATTTCCAAAATTTTGAGCATATGGAGGTTGCCATTGATTATTTTGTGCATAGGAATTCCATTATAACCAGAAAAAAGAAAGTGGACCAGGAGGCATACCTTGTCTTGGAAAATTTGGCCTCTTTGAGCAACATAAAAGATTTGTTCATCATCTCCATGTATTGGCTTAAAATCAAGAACATCAAGATTTGCAGCCATCTTACATCTACACTCTCTCTTATTTTGCCTACAATATGGACAGAATTCTGCAAGCATTGCCTCAGCTTCCTCATGCTTCTTCTTAGCTTGAAGTGTGTCTAACTAAGTAGCCATATTGTTTATGATATCCTCTTTAAAATCCTTCAAATGGTGACTAAGCTCCATTCGTGACACTCCATTACTAGATGTTAATGAAGACACTCCTGGCTTGAAACGCCTATTCTTCTTAGTAGAGGATCTGGAATACTTCTGACAAATTTGGCCAATGTCATTCCATGTTGATTGAGTTATGACTCCACCTCCCATAAGGAATAAAGAATTTGTGCATTCATTACTGATCCCTCTCAGAAATATCAACTTAAGAGAATCTTCACTTAAAGTACTATGATTGGACTTCTTAACACTGAGTATAAATCTCTCTAGATAATCATCTAGACTCTCATCCTCCCTTTGTGTCATTCTAAAGATATCATCCCCATGGTGGTCAGTCCCCCGACAATAATCTTTATATTTCACAAGAAACAACCATTTCATCTCATCCCATGTATTGATTGAACTACTCCCTAGACACATAAACCATCTCAAACCTAATTCTTTTAAAGTGGTAGGGAATATTTTAAGTCTATGGGCATTTGTAGTGTAATCATAACTCCTATAGAGGACATCAAATTCAAACAAGAAAGTATCGAGGTCCTTTGTCACCAGTCCATAGAATTTAGGCAGAGAAGAAGCTGGAATGTTCTTGAGGTTAGCATTATCATGCAAATCAGAAATGGGGAACTCAAATGTTGGGTTCATAGGTTGAGGTGGGTTATTCCCATCGGGGGGGTGGATTTCCTTGCATTGGTATTTGAGGAGCATTTACTGGACAAGGGTCCTCTTTAGGTGGTCCAAGGAGGAAATGAAGGTTGTTCTCAGATAGTTCAAATGCAAGATGGTTCAAATTATCTGGGGCTTGATAAAGTGTAGCAAAAGGGTTTACATCTAGTGTTTCATATGGATTGAGTCTTGTATGATCAGGATGGTTAGGAAGGAATCTACCTTGAGCATCTCTTCTTCGTCTATGTGTGCATATTCATGAGAATTACTTAAAACAAACTGAACCATCAAAACCAACTATACTGAAAAACTTTAAAATTCATGACTATGACAGGTTCTTAGTTTGACACCATCCCTGACAACGACGCCAAAAATGTTTGCCTAGCCAATTAGAACAATAGCTAGACTTAAGTATTAACTCAAGGATTGGTCATCCATTCTGAGTAGCTATCATTTCCATGACTGGGCTTCATTTACTTGTCAACCTAGGGATGTATTACTTGAAATGGGCCTGCATTGTATATGCACTAAGTTCTAGTAAGAGTCATTCTACACTACTGCAACAACTAAGTCTATCTAAAATAAACAAGCAAAAATATGACAAATGAATGGCTATAGGAAATCTTAACATTAATAGAATATTCTAACTAAATAACTATTAACTACGTTCAAAGCTAACAAACAAGAATTACTCTACCTGCTTTGGTTACAGGAACAGTCACATGATCTGGTTCCAGTGGCTACAGGAATAGTCAGATTGCTAGAACATCTACTGTAGCAAAATAAAACTTAATGTAACAATCACACAGGAATACTCACCAAGTGGCCCCCTTGGATGAGTGTATCCAGACTTCAAAATGATTCTATATGCTCAGAATAACATAATCTTTATTCATTATTTTTAAAAGTGATACAATGCATAAAATAAGAGAAATCTTTCTAATTCTGGAAAACATTGTCTAACCTCTGTGAAGAGGTGTAGGTCTTTATTTATAATAAATTTATAACAAGCTTTCAACTACTTAGATTATGCCCATGAAACTAGGCGGAAACATTTATTACATCAAGAAGAAGAAGTCAATCCATAGAGATCATGGGACTTTACTAACATCAACCAAGAATATAGCATGGCAGTTTTTACTAGATTGATGCTTGCTAGAGACAACCATAAATGAGTCTAGTACTACCTCACTATTCCTTTGTCACTTCACTCAAACACTATCTTCTCCACTGTTTTAAATACTAAACCAACCCAAAATGTTTCCAACTATTTGCATGGCGTGGTTCTCCATCTGGCTTAACACAATCGCTTTTGCAACAACTTATTTACTCCTGCATTAAAGGTTATAACATACAAGTATATATATATATATATATATATATATATATATATATATATATATATATATATATATATATATATATATATATATATATATATATATATATATATATCCATTTCCATTAATCACGACATTTATACATCCACGCATGATATTACCATAATAATCTGCATAGCTATATGAATATTAAGTCAAAACAATACAGGGTTCAATGGGTTTGGCTATCATTCAAAATGCACATAATCAAAACTCTGATACATCACATGACTTTAACATTGTCCCAATATGAAACTTAAAACATAGGAAAAAATTATCAGTCATATAAATAAAAGAGCTATTATTTTAGCTCATTAGAAGGTATTCTCAAAGATGTCGATAGGGCAATGGAAAAGGGAGATAAAATGGATGATAAGATGAAATGAGGTAAGGATTTATGCAAAGGATTAGATGGGAGGGGTGGAAGGATACAAAATTGGTGTTGGATAATGGATGAGGTGTTGCAAGATTTGTGTGGGGGTGGATGAAAATGTTGGAAAGATCAACTCTGACACACACCTTGAAGAGTGGTGGAGTGATGGAGGAAAAATGGATTTTGGATTTGAAATATTGATAAACAAGAAGATGTGGATTTTGAGACATAAGGATCCAAAATAGATGAAGGAGATGATGGGGTATCTAAGATAGTGGATTTTGGGACATAGGGACCCAAAATAGATTTGAAAGGTGGGAGATGTTTAGATGGAGGCATAAAGGAAGCCTTTCGAATAGCAAGCTTGGATACCAATTTGATTTTTTTTAGGATGTAGTTCTTCTATGAGCAACTTGGGAATCCACATGGTTTTGATTTTCCTTTCCTTTGTGTTATTTGGAATGTATTGTTTCTATGAGAAACTTAAGATTCCACATGGTTTTTTATTTTTCTTTTTGCTTAATGAGCCTTTGTGGATTTTTTTGAAATTTCCTTTTGGTTTTGGTAAAAAAATTGCTTTGTTTTTACATGTCTTTTATATGGGACATGTTGATATTTGAATGTGTTGGTTCAAAATTTTATAAACTTGGGGAGGTTTACTAAATTGTGATTTCAAGCATAGTGTGTGAGATAAATCTCTCCTTATTATATGGGAAGGCTCCCCCTTTACTTACTATTACTGTTCTACAAAAAACTCTAATTATGGATCCTAAACTAGACTTTGGTGATACATCATTTCATTCTCTTTTTTCAAAATAAATGCTATTCTTTCTCTCTTTTTAGAAAATAAGTTACAATCATGAGAAATAGTAACTTGTGAAACAACTCAAAAGTACATTAAAAAAATAAATAGATGGAAAAAGAAAAGTTTCTATGAAAGCACAAAGTCTTTTGTCACTTCCCCGGGATGGGAAAATAGCAATGAAGCTCAAAGTCTTCACCTTACCACTATTCTATCAAATTTTTTACAAATATCTCTTTTTGAAACCAATAATTTTTGAGAAAAAAAAAAAGTGCAAAGTCTTTATGTTGCTACTTGCCTACAATTAATAAAATTTCTCTAAAGATAATAAAGTAAAGCTCAAAGTCTTTAACCTATTATCCACACACAATTCTTAATTCCAAATTCTCAAAGTAGCACAAAGTTTACATAGAAAATCTTAACAACTCTTTTATATCACACAATTCACACTACTTAAATAAATCTATCAAGAATATAAACATAAATGACACAAGAACATCTATATCATAAACAAAGATGATTCCAACACAAAGTTTGAAATCCAAAATTTGCCTTCTTATTTTGATTGAGCTTGCAAAATCACAATTTGAAGACAAAGTCTCACTTTTCTTTTCACTTTGGAAGAGTTTTGTTGCATTAAAAATAAAAGATCCTAATTACAAAGAGCACCCTCATATATATATAGGTGAGGTGCAATGAGAAAAAATACAAAAATTGCAACTAATTTAAGACTAAGTCAAAGAAAGAGTTTGATTTGACTTAGGACTTATGCACTCCTAAATGCAAAACTATATATGCAAAATGACACTAGAAGTGTTGATTGAAATTACAAAATGACATTAGACTAAGAATGCATAAAACTAACTAAGTGGCTAGAGCTTTATCTTGTATATCATCATCTCTATCTTTATTTATAAATTCATCATACTTTTTGAGAGAAGCTTGGATCTCTACATCATAAGGTTCATCTTCATAGCCAGAGATAACTTGTATCCTAGTACCCGAATTTTCTAATAATGTACAATCTCTCTTGGAATTCTTCAAGATAGACTCCAGATTATCCAAAATGGATTGAATTCCTATCAACTTATCAAGTGAGGAAATTGGGAAATATCCCCGCTTTACTACATCCTATATGAATAAATTGAATACCTGAATAACTGAATCCGGGGGAAATAGATTATGTTCTTCATCGAACATTTTGCAAGGAAATTCTGTAATCTTGGCCAAGATTTCTTTAATAGTACTCTCACTTGCCTTTCTAGCCTTTTTAATGTCTTCAAACAATTCTTCCAAAACTTCCATTCTATGTTTTAGATGTTCCTTATGTTGCAGATGGAATTTTATCAAAGGAAAAACACCATTATCAACTAGAACATCCAAGGAGAAATCCCTCAACTTGAGCCAGGCTTGAAAGTTATTTTCATGTGTTTCAATCCCTTATGCTAAATAATTATTATATCAAATTCATATTCAACACCTTGAATATTGCCGATCAACTTGATCACTGAACTCAGAAGATGTGTCCCTTGACTTTGAATTATGTACAACCACTCACCTACCTCTTTTCCTCTTGAGGTGAACCTCTCATCTTGTTTGATGGCTCCATCATCAATAGATGAAGTCACTAGCTCAACTATCTCAGTAGACTTAGTGATTTTGATCAAAACATTTGTGAGCAATTCTACTTGAGCTTTGAGCTTATCCTTCTTAAATTTATCCTTATCATATCTAACAATGAGGGATTGGAGGGCCTCTTGAGCATCTTGCTTGGTCTCATCATGGGTTTATGTGCCAAGATCTATTCTTTCGATAGTGTAATCCTTTGTGCAAACTTGATCTAAATTTTTATCCATAGAAGGCTCTGCCTGCAACTTCAACATACTTATTTCTGGCATGATCAATTTTTATCCTTGATGCAGTTTTGGCTTTCTTGGTAGTCTTTGACTTGACAGGAAATAATTGACCGAAATCAAAATCATCAGCATAAATTGCTCGTTTCTTTCTTTTAGGAGTATTTGAAACCAGCCATGGTGGTAGTGTAGAAACATTTTTAGAACTAGAAACTAGTGTTTGAGAAGTAGTCCCTTGACTCCAAGAAAAAATGGCCACTATAGGTGAAGTAGAAGTTGTAATAACAACAACAAGAGGATTTTCAATGAATGACTCATCAGGCTTAGAACTAGTTTCTACAAATAATTTTTCAAAATCATCCAACATGATGGAAGTTGTTGGTGAGAAAATCTGTCTAAGATCTTATGAGAGAATATCTAGATAGATCATTCACCCAACAATGAAGTACCTGCAATGAACATGCATGCAAAAATCAAATGTATAAACTAACACACACACACATGCATGCATGTAGTGGGAATTTTGTTAGAATTCATGAAATGTGAATCCCACAAGCCCATTTATCTTCTAAAAGAATACCTATCACACAATAAGATAAAATTAAACAACAAAGAGAATTGAAGACAATTAACAGTAATTGAATGTATTGCTTTGAAATTGCTTAAGTTACAATGAAGGATATTACATCCTTATAAAGAAATCTAACTTAAAAGATAGAAACCCTAAATGGTGGAGTCTACAAGATATATTAAAAGTTAAAAATAGAATGCATGAATCATTCATATATGCACAAAAAGCATAATAGACTAATTAATGCATGAAACTCAAAATTCTAAACATAGTTTGATTTTCGTAGTTTGCATTATGCATGGAGATAAATATTAATTAATTATTCATAATTAATTAACTAACTAATAAATTCCAATAATTAATTACTAACTAAGGCATCAATTATTTAGTGAATTAATGCAATTAAGTGAATAATTAATATATAAATTATTTACTCCAACACCCCCCCTGAATGCACAACTAGGAGAGAGACAAATATATAGGAAAAAGCATGCAAAGATGAATGCATGATGGGTCCTAGCCTAAAGCCTGATGAGGTACCCATGAACAAACATGGAAGTTTCTCAAAAATAGAGCAACGAATAAAACCCTGAATGGGAACAAAATTCCTCTCCAAAAGAGAAACAAAAGACAAGCATGAAGATGTTGCAAACACTGTCATAGAATGCCTACTATGATGCTAAAAATATAGCCTCTAGAAATAGGAATGTAAGCGTGTCGATATGGTAAGTATTCCATCTCACTGAAAATGCATGGGTAAACGGTCACCACATCTGTAATGCCCCGCTAGGAAACCCCGAAGGGATAAAGCTAAAACACAAGAATAGAGTGCAAATATTTTTTTTTTTTAAAGTTAACCATAACATAATGATACAATGAGATATCATAAGCTCAAATAACATAGCAGAAGACTAAAATAATACCTAAAGAGTTTCCCAACATGATTACTTAACTCAACTCATGCTAATTAATCTAATTAAGATGATTAACTTAATGACATGATAATACTTTAAACAAGGATAAATTTGTTCGGTAAGATAAAATTATAGATAACATGATGAGTTCATCCATTGAGGTTAAAAAAATATAGGTAACATGATTAAGTTCATCCATTACCATTTAACCATCCATTACATTCAATCTTTCATTCAAAACATATGACATGCATCTAAATTCCATGCATACTTTAATTTCATAATAAACTAACGAATACTTTCCACGTATACTTAAATTGCATTATCAACAACTGAATGCATTCCATTATTCAAATCTACATTCTTCATGATCCAAATTATTGCATTTAATAAGATGACTGCATACATGCATTTAAAACTAACATCATCTAATTCACATAGTTTATTTAAACCATAATGCCATCCATACATACAAAATTAAAAAGGAAACAAAAGAACATAAAACACCACATAACACTGAAATGGTATTGAAGTTCACCCCTAGTGGGCTACATCTCTGGGTCTGCTCAACTGCAAGACCCCTCTGATAAAATAATAGGGTGACGAATACATAAGGTTCACATCATTTACATCCTGCCATCAAGGTGTACATAAACCAATAATACACACGATCACATTGGTCCAATAGATACACGAATGATCCATGAATAGAAAAAGGATCCACCTGAACATGATAAGAAGCAAATACAAAGATCAAGTGGAGCATTCACGAAACTAAATCTTCGCAACCCATTATAAGTAACCCATGGTATAACATGAATATCAGGTTCTCATAAGCTGGGCATAAACAACAAGATGACTCCACAATAGTGCTCCTAACAAAGACAACACAACCAACTCACTAGCAAACATAAGGGACACGTGTCATCACATAACTTGGTATGGTTACCATGGCAGGTCTCCACAGGTTCCAGCCCTATCTACTAGGTTACCCTAGCAGCCTATTCTGAACCTCTGGCCCATCCAAGTCTCATGTGGACCCAACACATCCTTTCGTGAAGACAAGGTTGATGGTTTTTCCATTTTAGGCCTTCTCACTGCATGCCGAGTCTGTACTAGCCCTCATCCCATGTGTGAGGCACAATTATCTTACTTAGTGTTTTCAAAACTAAACTCTCTCATATGCTATTAGGTTATCACTTATTTAGGCACACTTTTGATGGGTTACCCAACAACCACTTTGGGCACGACCCCCAATTGAAAGCCGCTTTCCCATTTGACACTAGACCATAATCAAATGAACTCCTAAACCAAGGAATACACCAGGACAAGATTACGGAGTTCAATACGATAGGAATACCCACTTGGTCAAACAAGACTTCATACGAGGTGCACTGGCTGATGGTACTCTAACTAGAGACCTGACCAGCTATGGTCAACTACGAACCAACATTCAACACCCGCATAAAGGACATGACCGGATACAAAACCATCACATGAAAATAGTAAATACTTGAGATCAAGGACATAAGAAGGTACCCAAAATAAACATACGACAATATCCAACAATCACAATCAAGGACTTGCCATTTCTTAATCAAATGTGAATACATAAAATTAAACATGCATAGGCATAAATCGGAAAAGACAACCTTTTTCCATATTGTCTAAACATTAAAATTGATCCAGTTTCCTAATAGATCTAATTAGATTGCAATTTTGTCTACCTTGTCTAGGTACATGTCGTTCATGGTTTACTAACTCACTAAAGTTCATTTTGCATCATACAATAATTTAAATACTTCATCATGAGTTTCCAAACCAAAATCACCTGATTATGATTATAATGTATGCAGTACACATAATGATATAAAATCCAATATTTATTAATCAGCTAAAAATATGATATTCATTTTTCAAAATAAAACATCTTCCATATTGGTTCGAAGACAATTTTTAATCTCTTCTCTTGCAACACAATATATACTTTCTAAAAATGGAAATATACCTTTTAAAAAGAAATTAAAATCAATGATCATTTACCAATTAAAATGATACTTCCTTGCATACATATATAAAAATACAAATTAAATATTAATTAATATATATATATATATATATATATATTAATCCACCATTAATAAAATATATACTAATTAATAATAAAATTACAAATTAAATATCAATTAATATATATATATATATAAATCCAAAATCAATAAAATATATACTAAATAATAATTAATAATGAAAAGAAACAATTTAAAAACTTTGAATAAAATATATTAAAAACTTTTTAAATAAATCAAATATAAATAGCGATGCATTTTTTTTATTAAAAAAAAAAAAAAAAAAGCAAAGGGAAAATCCGTCGGGCCCACCTCCCATCCACAGGAGTGGGGGTTGTGCCCTAGCTGCAGAGGCTATAGCCACCGTGGTGGACACAGGCCCATGACATCCACACAGTGGACCCGGGGTCCCTTCTGCCACCATGGGGTCGTAGGTCTCTGCAGCCACATGGTGGTCGTAGGTCTCTGCGGCCACATTGTGGTCACAGAGATCTGTGGCCACCAGTGTGGTTGCAGACCTCCAAGGCTGTGAGCCCATGGAGGAGAGGGGGGCACGGGTTGAGCCTCGGCTCCTTCGCCCTCCAAAACCCAAACGCCCAAAATAAATTTTGTTTCATATTTTATTTTATATTTAATAAAAACTTTTAAAAAGGAAAACTGAGTTTGTTTATTATTCACAGTCTCAAATAGAGACTTCAAGCAAATTTCCAGAATGTCCATGGTTATCAAATATTTAAAATTTGTTGAATAACTAGACTAAAATAGACAAATTTCCTCAACCAAATATCATATTTGGGCAAAAAGAATAATTTCTCCCACAATGATTCAACCAAATTTGCAAAACACAAACTAATATGCATAGATTTAAAACCCAATCCCAAATTCAATCTTTAAATGAATCTGAACAAACCAGAAACTGATTTTAAAACAAAGGGATGAATTCAAGGAGGGGTAATTCAAAATCTCATTGCTATTCTTTTCTATTCACCAATCTGAAAGATTTTTCAACAACAAACACATTTCTTTCAAAACCAATCAGTAAATTTATTTGGCAACAAAGGAGATTAATAGAAATCCTACCTCCATATGCAATCCTGGAAGAGATTTGCTGAAGAGCCCAACCTGCAAGCTCCAGAAATTCCTCCTCCCACAAATGCCCAAAATTTCTCCAAAACCATTCTCTCCCAAGAATATTTTCCAAAAATATCTCTCCAAAAATAATCCTCCAAAAATATTTTTCAAACCTAGGTTAAATGGAAAAAGCTAACCAAAATTCCTATTTTTGGATTTAAAATACTTTCTTTTAAATAAAATAAAAAATCATTCTTTTCAACAAATCAAATATACTAAACTTGCTTTTCTTTTAAAAAATGGTTTTCTCAATAAATTGAAATTAACCTTTTTATTTCCAAAATGCCAAAGAGGGTAAATATTTCTATTTTCGAATAAAATTTAATCTTTCCTTTCAAATGCATAAACTGAATAGATTTATCATTTAAAATTAACCATTTAATCGAACTTGCTACAAATAGGAATTGAGCAATTCTAATTAACGATTAATCGCATAAAGGGTCCTATTTAATTTAGTCCCTTAATTACTAATGCGTAAAAACACATTTAATCAAATTAAATACTAAGGATTAAATACTCAATTTAACCACATGCAAAACACACAACCCAAGAAAGCCAACCAGATACATGACCCACATACCCAACCAAAGGGGATACTGATGGATGACTGACGACTCTCACTTGAGCACAACTAGGGTAAAACGAGGGTCTTACGACCACCTAATCCAATCTCTGCGGGCCAAAGAGGAACACTCAAACTTGTGTATCCAGGTGGGGACGAACCTCGCACCTATGTGGTACTGTACCTACAATCTTTTGCAACAATGAGTCACACACACACACACACACACACACATGTATATATTTAATGAAAGTGTTAGCCCAAGATTAATAACACGAATCAGAAGAGAAAATAAACAGCATAAGAATCGATGCGAAAACAACATTTATAGGTACGCACAATAATCATAACATCTGACTATAACATTATAACATAGTAAACTAACCAAGGTCAAACCGAGATTAGAATCTGATTAGGGCAGGGGTACTACAACATCTCATAGTACATAGGAACAAATACGTAAGTTCTCCATCTCATGGACAATGCATGGGTAAATGGCCCTACATCTCCTAGTTCATAGGAATGTGTACTGAATACATAGAACAATCCAACACGAAACCAAGGAAGCATTAGCAAAAATAGTAGAAACCCCCCCATAATGCTGATAAGGGAGAGGTATGACGGGTAATGAGAATATGAATTCTATTCTCCATGATGCTAAAAAAGAAAGAGATATGTGCCAAAAGGATGGATCTCGGATCACAAGAGGGCATAATAGGGCCAGGAAGTCATTGATTACTTAAGAAGGAAGAGGCAGTGGGCTGGAAAGCTATCTACAAAAATAGACATGAGATCTGGTTTAGAGCTCTTGATCACCTTTCTGATGATATCTCGTTTGTGTAAAACGGAATCCAGATGCACAAGATATGCCCCCAGGAGTGCAAACTACAACTTCTGACTTCAACTGGCAAAAAAACTTGAGAAATGAAAAAAATAGAAAAATATACCTCCATATCTAGATTGGGCTTAGAAAGAAATTTCCGACGATATATGGTTTGCAAAAACATGCCTCCATAAGCTCAAGATATGAGCAAAAAAATAACCCCCTCTTAAAAAAAGGCTTGGGAAAAAAATCACCACCCCCCTTGGCAGCAGAGCGATGGCTCCATGGCGGAGAGGAGTGCTGACTAAGTGGAGCGCAAGCTGGGTGGTGGTGAAAGATGGGCAGAGAAGCTGTGTGGGCGGAGTGTGGAGGCGGCCCATTGGTGGTCTACGCTAGTCGGCGGCTAGCGGTGAACAAACCGCTAGCGGCGAGCACAATCACCGTTGTGGCAACCGTTGATGGCTATGTCACTGTCAATCTTTGAAGACCACAGCAGTGACTGCTACTGGTTGTGGAACTGCAGGTGGTTTGTGGACGGTTTAAAAACCGTGTTACCCTTGGCAGGCCATAAAACTGCCAAAAAACATTTTTTTTAATTTTTTTTTACGGAATTAATTAATTTTGTACCTATACGGTTGTACGACCTATAGGTAAAAACATTTTTTCCCCAAAAGCTGTGGTAGCCCAAATATGCTGATATATATATCAAAATTCATGTACCCTCGAACTTCAAACCATTGCAAAATGGACTTCGTGTATCCGATTTCAGCGAAACAAAAAGGCGATCCTGACTTTCTCGAGCCTTCTAGAACTAATTGTGCAATCCAAAGTAAACCAAGGTGAACAATTTGCTATGCATGCAAATAATTTCCAAAAAAGAAAACAAGAATCTTCAGATCTAGAGCTCTGATACCATGTTAGAATTCATGAAATGCGAATCCCACAAGCCCAATTATCTTCTGCAAGAATACCTTTCACACAATAAGAGAAAATTGAACAACAAAGAGAATTGAAGACAATTAACAATAATTAAATGTATTGCTTTGAAATTGCTTAAGTTACAATGAGGGATATTACATCCTTATAAAGAAATCTAACTCTAAAGATAGAAACCCTAAATAGTGGAGTCTACAAGATAGACTGAGAGTTAAAAATAGAATACATGAATCAGTCATGTATGCACAAAAAGCATAATAGACTAATTAATGCATTAAACTCTCAAAATTCTAAACATAGTTTGCTTTTCCTAGTTTGCATTATGCATAGAGATAAATATTAATTAATTATTTGTAATTAATTAATTAACTAACTAATAAATGCCAATAATTAATTACTAACTAAGGCATCAATTATTTAGTGAATTGATGCAATTAAGTGAATAATTAATATATAAATTATTTACTCCAACATATTTACCTCCATTGCACTCATATTCCTCAAGATTTCATGTTCAAAATCACTTGCTCATTAGACACACTTCTATGAAAAGCTATGAGAAAATGGAGATTCAAGATGAAAGATAAACAAAATAAAGATATCAAGATGCAAGATGAAACTATCAAGATAATGGATGTTATGAAAAATAGAGTGCTCAAGAATGCATAAAGAATGGATGGGTGCTCAAAATGCCAAGATAACAGATGGGTGCTCAAAATGCAAAGATAATGGATGGAAGAATGAGAGAGAGGCTTGGTTTTTAGATGTTCTCCAGGTGATCTCACATTGTGGGATGAATATGGGATACAAAGTAGGGCTTGAGAGTTTAATCCCACATGCATGAGGTGGGTGCAAATAGATAGATGGACAAGCACAAATAAGTGGTGGTTGCATAGACTAATATGTTTGTGATAATAGCGTGTAATATTAATATAAATGCATAAATAATATTATGGATGATAATAATAATAATATTAATGATGAAAAATAAATAATGATTTATAATAATGATATTAATGGATAAATAATATTATAAATGATAATGATAATAATAATATTAATGAAATATATGATAATATTAATGGATAAAAATGTAATAGATGAAATAATGATAGATTATGAAATGAATTCACCCCAGAATATTAATGTATATCCTACGATGAGAAAAGATTTTAGTTTTACTTTAGTTTTTAGTAAAAAAAATAAAAATCTAGTTTTGTTTAGTTTTTTAAGTTTAGTTTTAGTTTAGTTTTTAGTTTTAAAAAAAAAAGTTTAGTTTCTTTTAATTTGTTTTTAGTTCAGTTTTTTTTTAATAGTTTTAGTTTTTTATTAGTTTGTTTTTTTACATTTTTAATTAGTTTTTGTTTTAGTTTAGTTTTTTTTAATTAGTTTGTTTTTAACTTTTAATTTTTTTTTTAGATTAGTTTGTTTTTTCAAATTTTAATTAGTTTTTGTTTTAAATTAGTTGGTTTTTAATTTTAGTTAGTTTTATTCTAAATTAGATTTGTTTTTGTTTAAATTAGTTTTTAGTTTTTATTTTTTATTTTTTAAAATTTTTGTTAGCTAGTTAATATTGTGTCTTGTTTGTGTGTTTGTTTGTTTTGTTAAAGTGTTAGATCGTGTCTTTGTTTTATTTTCTTAGTTGGTGTCTCAGTGTCTTTGATAGTTTATTTGTGTGTCTTGTGTTAGTGTCTTGTTTTGTATTTGCAATTAATTGGGTTTGTGTTTCTTTTTTTGTTAATTTAGTGTTTTTTTCTTTGTCATTTTTTTGGTGTTTAGTGTCTTGTTTTGTTTCTTTTGTTTGTTAGGGTCTTAGTTTGTTTTCCTTGAGAGTTATTCTTGGTGTAATTGTCTTGATTTAGTCTTGATTTAGTATCTTGGTTACTGGCGATAGTTGTCTAGAGTTAGTGTCTTGAGTTAGTTTGTTAGTGTATGTGAGTCTTGTTGGTAGTTTGAGATTTGTTAGTGAGTTTTGTTTGTTGTTTAGTGGGATTTTGTTAGCAAGTGGGCTTTAATTTTTTAGCACTAATCTTGTAGGGCTAACGATTTGTGTAGGGCATCCATTCTCGCTTGTCGAAGATAATATCTTGAAACTACTAACGACATTTGGTGCAGGACATTTGATGAAGACTTAATTTTGACACCGATTGTCTTTTTAGTATAGCGAACACATCTTTTTGGTGCTTTAAAATTAACCAGTGTCTTTTGTGTCTTGAGCAATAGGTTTTTTTTTGTTTTTACCTTTTAGAGGGCCTACCTCCTAAGAAGACCTTAAGGATTGGTGAGAGGGAACGACCCAAGTGGTAACAAGGCTAAGGACAAGCCCATCCAAGCCACTATAAATAAATGTGTCTGTGAGGAAACTTGTAGGCAACAGGTCTCGATGTGTCATATCGATGTATGTCTCCCTTAGCATCCATGTGATGCATAAAAACCCACAAGGGCTGGGAGACCTCATTAATTTGAGTGAAACATCGTATGTATGGCCACCTAAATGGATGCCCTTACTAGAAACTCATTGTTTTAGTAGCCAAAAACCTTCTACTTGTTGACTCATGCATTCTAATACACGCATGTCGAAGAAACCCCTCATGTGCCCTTCAATTTGAGATAGTAAATTTATTGGGAAGTGATGACCTAATAAATTTGAAGCTTGGTATGCCCAAGAAGTGTGTGTCATAGAGTGGAGCCAGTGCTACCAAGATTCTAACTATCCAATTGAATGTGGTATTCTATTGCAAGGGGATTCAACAAGTATTTTCTTGGCCAACCTTAGGATTTGTGCTTGGATGTGATTTTATTTCATTGCAAAATAAAACAAACATTCTGTCTATCATGTTTTCTGAGTGTGTACAAAACAAACAAGAACATTTCACAATCAGCACCATACTTAAATTGAAACACTTTACAAAAACCTTGGTCTAAACTTTGAAGTATCCATCCACATTGTAAAACAAAAACATTGCAAAACAATATTATAAACCAAAAACATTGCAAAACAACATTGTCATTGAAACATTGAACCTGTGTTCTCAAAACAATCATTTCAAATCTCTTGAGACATCATTTTCTAGTTTTGATCTTTTAGGTTCTTGCATAGTTGCATCATCACACCTTTAGGACCTTGCACACTACCCTTAGATCATACCCTTGCATACTTCCTTTAGGTCTTATCATTGCATCATCTCCTTAGGTTCCACCATTAGGTCAAATCTTTGCATAGCACCCTTAGGTAAAACCTTTGCATACGACCATTAGGTTATATTCTTGCATCATTCCCTTGGATCATACCCATAATCTTTGCATAGCCTTACATCATTTTCTTAAGACATACCCTTGATCCTTACACACCTTCATTAGGTAAATACCTAAATTATTGCACATCCCCACCTCCCTTTAGGAAATAACCCAACCTCTTGCATACTTTCATCATTCCTTTAGGACATAACCATAAACCTTTCATAAGTGCCTTAGGTCATTTCATCATTTGTCCTAGCATTTCATTTATTCATATCCTTAGTACTTGCATACCAAAAATATTGCTTGCACTTATGATTTATCTTCTTAGGTCTAACATCAAATTTTGATCATCAATCACCCTTATCACTTGAGGTGCATCATCCTTGTGTTAGGGACACATTGACATCTTTGAGTTGGGTAGTTCTCTTGGAGTTCATCATCTCCTACCTTGGCACACCCTCTCTTGATCCTTAATCTTCATGTCTATCCATCATAGCACAAGTAACATCTTGCATCATAGTCCTCTTTAGACCTAGAGTTATCTTGAAACCTTGCATTCATCATACCAGTTTTATCATTGGTCGTCAATACCTCATTTAGAGTCTCATACATTTTCATACGACTCATCTTAGATCAAAGATCAGAACTATCATATATGCCCATGGCTACCTTGGCTCAAATTCAAGATTTCAAGAGAACAATATATGGCATTTAAGTCCAACAAAAGGAATCAATGACACCTCTTCAAAGACAAATTCAAGATATCAAGAATCACAAATTTAAAGGAATGATAAAATGACTATATGATTTGGAACAAGTGATTGAAAATCAAAACACAAATCTTGAACAAGATCACAAGACACCTTCACCAAGACAAAAAGACATTTCCTCCAAGTATCCCCTAGATAGATAGTTTACACTGTTGGTATTTTGGTATGGTTTTGTCATTGATGTCAACACCTACTAACACTTATCAACTCTAGCACTTTGGAGAATCAGCAACATTCACTGGCAAGCAAATGACTCATGCACAGTCACTGGTATCTGGTACATCGGCAGGATATAATGATCATCGACACTTGGAATGGCATAGAGAAAACTTGGTTATGTCAAAGACATCCTTTGGACACTTTGTCTTGGAGATTTGATTATTGGTATATTTGTATTTGCATATTTGTTGTTACTGGCAAATAGGTCCAGGTTATACACCGACAAGTTTATCTTTTTCGGATCAACATGGCACGCTATGGAGATGATTTATTATTGTTGTAAATACATTAAGCTGACATGTTGAATCGGTTATTGCATCAGGCATTAATTTATTTGTAAATTGATTTTATTGTAATATCCTTTAGAGCCGACCTACTAAAATTGGTCCTAGGTTATGATATAAATGTAAGATCTTATTTGTAAGATCGGATGTGGAATGCGAAGAAGAATTGTGAGAAGGTATATACGAGAATAAGCAGAGCTATACACGTAGACATCATTTGAAGGTGAAGCAAGGTTTTTTGTGAAAGCATATCAGAACTACACTGGTACTGAATCCAGCATATGAATATGCTATTTTGAGCAGTACATTCTTATTGGATTTAACCATCCAATTATAGTTAGTGTGACTCCTATTTTGTGTTTGAGCAGTGAGCTCTGGGTGCTTGGCCTTTCTACATGTGCAACCCTATTTGTATACACTTACTATCTGCAATAGTATCATCTAATTGTGGGTAAGGTTTCCCATCATGGTTTTTCCCCTTACAGGGTTTCCACGTACAAATATTGGTGTTAAGTGTTGTGGATGACCTTGTCTTTTTGTTTCATGCATTAATCTTTACCGGTATTGCAATCATCTATTAAAGTTGTCCACCAGTATAAAAGACCGGTTTACCGGTATTAAGAAATAAGTAGGTTAAGTTATTTTGGTTTGGATTTACTTGAAAATTGATTCACCCCCCCCCCCTCAGTTGTCTCTGGGACCTAACAATTGGTATCAGAGCTTAGTCCTCTGTAGAAGTTTAACAGCTTGAGAAGATCCAATGTCTACTAACTATTTCAGGAAGGACAGTCCTAAACTTGATGGAACCAACTATGGCATATGGAAGATCAGAATGGAGACATATTTAAATTGCATTGGAAAGGACATCTGGGAAGTTACAAAGAATGGCTATACTACTCCTACTCCCGGTTAGCCTAATCCACCTACCTTGGGAAAAGATGAAGAAAATGATTGCAAAGCAAGAGAAGCACTTTTGAGCACATTAACAGATCAACAAATCATGGGATTATCAGATAGGTCCACTGCGAAAGCTATTTGGGAAAATTTGGAAACACTGAATGAAGGAGATTCCACAGTCAAAATTGCAAAGCTTGAAAGCTTCCGGATCAGGTATGGAAATCTGAAAATGGAAGAAGATGAAAGGATTTCTGCTTTTATGGAAAGAGTTAATGAAATTGTTTTGGGTATTAAATGTTGTGGAGGAACCTTAAGTGAAGATGAAGTTGTTTCAAAAGTTTTAAGAGGATTTCCACCGGCATATAAAATGAAAGTCACTGCTATAAATGAGTTAAGAACAATGCCTAATACATTAGTAACTAGAGATACATTGATTGGAAAACTTTCAGCCTTTAAATTGAGGAATTTGGTCCTGTTGCTACTATAAAGACAGATTTAGCCTTTAAAGCATCAACATCATCTGCATCATCATTTGACAAATCTGATTGGAAATCCTTTTATGCAAGAGAACTTGAAGAAAGCAGGAAAGAAAATGAAGAACTTGAAGAACTTGAAGCAGTATTTGCAAGGAAAATGCCTAAAGGTCCAGTTGGAAGTAAGTATGAAGGTAAAGCACCCTTTAAATGTTTTAACTATAATAAGATTGGTCACATGGCTTCAAGATGCCCTGATAGACATGCTAGACTAAGAGAAGAAGCTATAAGAACATACAAGCCTAACCCTGAATATTAGAGATACAGATTTAAGAAGAATAAAGACAAATCTTGTTATCTTGCTGATGAAGGAGTGACTTATGATTCTGATGAGGATCCGATAGACAATGGATGGGTTTTTGTTGCTATAACAGAAGACCAACCAACACCTACCATTGAACCAGTAGAGCAGGCCTTGGCAGCTAAAGTTGAAGTAAAGGATGAATGGATCATTGATTCGAGATGCTCACATAATATGACAGGAGATAAAAGTAAATTCTTGAATTTTCAAGAATATAATGGAGGCCTAGTGAGATTTGGAGATGATAAAGCTTGTTCGATCAAAGGTAAAGGTACAATATCTTTTGATGGAAAACATAATACTGACAATGTTTACTATGTTGAAGGTTTAAAGCATAATCTTTTGAGTGTTGGTCAATTAGTTCAGAAAGGATTTCAATTACAATTCAAAAATGGAAAATGCAAAATCATGAATAGAACTGGTTTAGAAATTGCAACCGGTAATCAAACTAGAGGTAGTATCTTTCATTTGAATAACAATGAAAAGAAATGCTTGATTGCACATATTGATGAAAGTTGGCTATGACATAAGAGACTCTATCATGCAAACTTTGATTGCATGGTAAGAACCAGTACTACTAAGGTAGTTAGAGATTTACCTTAAATTATCAAACCTCACAATACAGTATGTAAGGAATGTCAATTTGGAAAACAAGTTAGAGCCACCTTCAAAAGTATTCCAGAAAAATCCAATAATGCACTTGACTTAATTCACATTGATTTATGTGGTCCAGCTAGAACTAAAAGTTTACAAGGTGATAGATATTTCATGCTAATCATTGATGACTATTCTAGAATGTGTTGGGTTACATTTCTCAGAGAAAAATCAGAAGCACTCGAGAAGTTCAAACTATTCAAAGCAATGGTAGAAAATGAAACTGGTAAGAAAATCAAATGTCTAAGATCAGATCAAGGAGGATAATTTACATCTAAGGAATTTAATGCATTCTCTGAAGTGAATGGAATTAGAAGACAACTATCAGCACCTCAGACACCACAACAAAACGGAGTTGTTGAAAGAAAAAACAGAATTGTCTTGGATGTAGCTAGAAGTATGTTATCAAAAGCAAACCTACCACATGTATATTGGAGAGAGGTAGTAAGTACAACAATCTATACATTCACCAAAGTTCACATCAAAGGTGAAACCGGTAAGACTCCTCATGAACTATGGTTTGGTATTACTCCTACTCTTAAATATTTCAAAATATTTGGAAGTAAATGCTATATTAGAAGAGATGAGTATATTGGGAAATTTGATCCTAGAAGTGATGAAGGAATATTTCTTGGTTATTCATCTAAGAGGAAAGCATATAGATGTTTTAACAAAAGATTACAAAAAATTGTTGAGAGTACAAATGTGAAGAATTATGAACAATTCAGAGGAACTTCAAGGTATATAGACTCTGAACTGGCAACATAAATTCTAACAAATGAACCTACACTGAATCCACCTGTACAGAATGAAGATCTAGTTACACCAGTATCATCTGAAAATTCCATAGTAACTAAGGAACAACAACAAACAAAGACACCCCGGTATGTAAGACTGAATCATTCTAAAGATCAGATAATTGGAAATAAGTATAAAAGAGTTATGACAAGAGGAAGATTGGAAAATGAAGAGGTATGTCTTATTTCTCAAATTGAACCATCATCAGTTAATGAGGCATGTGAAGATAAACATTGGACTAAAGCTATGGAAGAAGAATTAGAACAAATTGAGAAGAATAACACTTGGACATTAGTTCCCTGGCCTAAAGATAAAAATGTAATTGGAACCAAATGGGTATTTAGAAACAAACTTAATGAAGATGGTAAGGTAATCATAAATAAAGAAAGACTAGTGTGTAAGGGATATTCTCAGAAAGAAGGAATTGATTATAATGAGCCCTTTGCACTAGTAGCCAGAATTGAGGCAGTCAGATTATTTTTGGTTTTTGCAGCACATAAGAACTACAAAGTATATCAAATGGATATTAAATGTGCATTTCTGAATGGAGATCTTAAAGAAGAAGTTTACATTGAACAACCTGATGGATTTTCTTTGACAGATAACAAAGATATGGTTTGCAGGTTAAGGAAAGCTTTGTATGGATTGAAGCAAGCTCCAAGAGCTTGGTATGCAAAATTGGATAAGTATCTTTTGAAGATTGGTTTTTCTAAAGGTAATGCTGACAACAACTTATATTATAAAGTGACTAATGATGAAATCCTGGTTATAGAAGTTTTTGTTGATGATATAATCTTTGGAGGAGAAGATGGATTATGTAAAGAATTTTCTATTGAAATGCAACAAGAATTTGAAATGTCTATGATTGGAGAAATAAAATTATTTTTAGGATTGTAGATCTCACAGACTAACAAAGGTATATTCTTGAGTCAATCCAAGTACTTAAAGGAGTTACTAAAGAAATTTGGGATGGAGAACTCTAAACCGGTAAGCACACCTATGACTACAAGTGACGAACTATCACTAAGGGATGAATCTACACCTGTTAATCCAACTAGGTACAGATCTATGATAGGAGGTTTACTATATTTGACACAAACCAGACCTAATATCATGAATGCAGTATGTATTGTTTCAATATTTTAGAGTAATCCTAGAGAAAATCATGAATCGGCAGTAAAAAGGATTTTTCGGTACTTACAAGGCACTACAAATCTTGGATTATGGTATCCTAGAGATGAAAACTTTGAATTATGTGCATACACAGATGCAAATTAGGCAGGGGATGTGGATGATAGAAAAATCACCACCGGCGGAGCATTTTTTTTTGGAAATAGACTAGTTTCTTGGTTGAGTAAGAAACAAAGTTGTACATCCTTATCAATAGCAGAATCAGAATATGTTGCAGCAACAACTAACTATACATAAGTACTATGGCTTAAGCAAATGTTGAAAGACGTAAAGGTAAAATGCAAGGAACCTATAACTATCTATTGTGATAACACTGCAACAATTGATATATCTAAGAATCTGGTACTACATTCTAAAACCAAACATGTTTCTATCAAACTGAATTTTCTAAGGGAAAATGTTGAATCAAAAGAAATAAAACTGGTTTATGTGAATACTAAAGAGCAGATTGCAGATATTTTCACTAAACCTCTACCTAAGGAGACTTTTGAATATCTTAGAGATCAGCTTGGGGTCATACCCCCACTGGTAGATACTTAGAGAGTTGATGTTTGTCATCAACCGACAGAATTAACAGAGAAATCTTTTACTCTAGTTTTGATGAGGAAGCTACTTCTCAAGGGGAGTAGTTGGTATACTAAATTGGTTGGTATTTTGTATATGAACTTGGTTTTATAGTAACTTTGGCATTTGATGTCAAAGGGGGAGAGATTGGTATGGAAAAACACAAGGAAACACATATCACTCTCAGGGGGAGAGATTACTTATATTTTGGTAATTGTTGATATTTTGGTATTTGGTATTTTTGTTTTGGCACTTTGATGGTTTTTCCATCTTTTGTTGCCATCAATGCCAAAGGGGGATATTGTTGGTATTTTGGTATGGTTTTGTCATTGATGTCAACACCTACTAACACTTATCAACTCTGGCACTTTGGAGAATCAGCAACATTCACCGGCAAGCAAATGACTCATGCACAGTCACTGGTATCTAGTACATTGGAAGTATATAATGATCACTGACACTTGGAATGGCATGGAGAACACTTGGTTATGTCGAAGACATCGTATGTACACTTTGTCTTGGAGATTTGATTATTGGTATATTTGCATTTGCATATTTGTTGTTACTGGCAAATAGGTCCAGGTTATACACCGGCAGATTTATCTTTTCCAAATCAGCATGGAATGCTATGGAGATGATTTATTATTGTTGTAAATACATTAAGCCAATATGTTGAATCAGTTATTGCATCGGGCATTAATTTATTTTTAAATTGATTTTATTGTAATATCTTGTAGAGCCAACCTACTAAAATTGGTCCTAGGTTATGATATAAATGTAAGATCTTATTTGTAAGATCGGATGTGGAATGCGAAGAAGAATTGTGAGAAGGTATATGCAAGAATAAGCAGAGCTATACACACAGACATCATTTGAAGGTGAAACAAGGTTTTTTGTGAAAGCATATCAGAACTACACCAGTACTGAATCCAGCATATGAAGATGCTATTTTGAGTAGTACATTCTTATTGGATTTAACCATCCAATTGTAGTCAGTGTGACTCCTATTTTGTGTTTGAGCAGTGAGCTCTAGGCGCTTGGCCTTTTTGCATGTGCAGACCCCATTTGTATACACTTACTATCTGCAGTAGTATCATCTGATTGTGGGTAAGGTTTCCCACCATGGTTTTTCCCCTTATAGGGTTTCCATGTACAAATATTGGTGTTAAGTGTTGTGGATGACCTTGTCTTTTTGTTTCATGCATTAATCTTTACTGGTATTGCAATTATCTGTTAAAACTATCCACAGGTATAAAAGACTGGTTTACTGGTATTAAGCAATAAGTTGGTTAAGCTGTTTTGGTTTGAATTTACTTGATAACTGATTCACCCCCCCCCTCTTAGTTGTCTCTGGGACCTAACATACACCTTTGGGCAATCTATTGAGTCAGCTTTGAAAGAGATTCTTGAGCATAATCTTATCGTATTGCCTAACAATACCACATGCGGATGTGAATTCTTGAGTAATTATTGTGCATATCATAGACATAACAAACATATGACTTCAAAGTGCATGGAATTAAAACATAAAATTCAAGACCTCCTTGATAATGGTGTTATTGAAATTGAAGATCCTAATGATTCACCTAAGGAGAAACTATATGTCATTACGAAGAATGATCAAAATTATGAACCTGTGTCTAACAATGGCCCACATGTAGCCTCCATATCTATCATGATGCCTCCATCTCCTAAGGCTTCTCAATAACAATCCATACCATATCCCTCAAACAATGAACCTAATGACAAAACTTCTCATGTTGACCCTCAAGGGCTATCAACAACACAAATCCAAGATAATCCATTTTTTCATACAAATTATTTATACATTTTGGATATCTTAGATCCTATGCCATCATGCACTCCAATTCCAATCATACCCACTCTAGAAGGCCCCATCATGAAAAAATATGAACACCTTCCAAGAATCCCCATGCATATTGGGAATACTACCCCTTCCTTAGAAGTGGCTCCATGTCAAGAGGATAATCTGAAAAATGAAGAAACAAGTGCTATCATAAATCAAGATCAAGACACCAAAACTCTCCAATCCCATCCAATGGTTGACCAAAATCCTATCTCCCTAGAATTCCATGATGATTCTCTTATACCTTTCCATTTATTGCAAGATGATCACCTTCCATCTCAAGAGATAAGCATCCTTCCAAATCCTATTCCTAATCCACTTCCTAAGAAAGATCATGATGCCTCTTCCACCTTTTCAAATTGTCCTATTCAAAATGAAGAGACAAACACCATTTCCACTTTATGCAATGGTCCTCTTCCATGTCAAGATCAAAGTATCCCTTCATTGCCCTATCATAATCCTCCATGTTCTCCACAATATTCCATCTTGAAAGATGAGAATATCATGCCTCCAATCCACCTCAAGATCCCATCATTTCTCTTAGTCCCCCTCATGACCCCAATACCTCTATGCAAGTTGTTAACAAACCTCTTATAGGTTAAATGGATTCTCCCACTTCTATTGGGTCTGGTCTACTTTGTGACCCTATTATTTCTTCCATTCCATATCCACCTCAAAATGGACTTGCATCTTCTTCCAAAATCAATGAATATCCCATTAGTCAAAGGATTAATCAAGGCAAGAAGCCAGACCTCCATGAACAAGGTACGTCAAAATCCCTCCATATCAAAGAAAATTTTATGGTCATGGTCCCAACAACAAAGCTAAATTTCAAGACATTGGTATCCCTGCTAAATCCCACATCCTTTCATCTATGTCCAAATACATACCTTCCCCTTCATGCCTTCCATCCCTTATATAGGATCAATAAAGGCACACATATTTGAGAACCTTCCATCCATCCAAAATACCTCCATATCATTCCTATCCATCCACACATTCTTTTTCTTCTCCAATAAATTTGGATGCCAAGCATATAATTCCTGTCAATCAATCCACATGTATTCAAGGATCAACATGTCCCATCTAATCGACATGTCAAAACAAAGAAAAATATGATCCAAAAAGAAAAAGAAAAATCAAAAAGGCCAGAAAGGCCCACTGAGAAAAAGAAAGAAAAGTAAAAAGTTATATGGATTCCTAAGACACTTGTAGAAGCAATGCGTTCCAAGGAACTACAAAAGCATGAAAAATAAAAAACCATGTTGATCCCTAAGGAGCTCCTTGAAGCACAACAGTCTAAAGAAAAATCCAAATTGGCATCCAAAATTGTTGTTCCTCCATCCAAACCTTCCAAATCTATTCCTTCATCACCTCCTTCATCAATTTTGGATCCTTATATCCCAAAATCCCTAGCTATTCCTCGATCCAAATCTCAAAATCTAAGATCCACTTTTCCTCCACCAATCCATCACCCCTCAAGGTGTGTGCCAATGTTGATCTTGCTAGCATTTCCATTCAGACATACACAATTCTTCCAACATCCCATCCATTATTCAAAACCTCTCTTTCACCCTTTTGTCCCTCTTATCCAATCCTTTGCATAAATCCTTACTCTAGTTCCATCCAATCATCCATCTCATATTCCTTTTTCATTATCCTACCAACGTCTTTGAGCATACCTTCATAGCCATGGTCTATTGCAACACATATTTCAAGGGTACCACCCAAAGAAGCGAGATGCTTGAGTTCTTTTTCCATCTCCTATCATGTATTAATTATCTTCCAAAAAGTAAGAAAATAAAAATAAAAAATGAGAAAAATTGTCACTTTGGTGAAAACTTGGCAAATAGTCGCCTTGTGACACACAAAAAAGTGAAAATTTGAAAAAAGTAAAGAAAAATAAATTCGTCCACTGGTGAAAACCTGGTAAACAGGCACCATGTGTAATCCAATATCTTCTTTCTCTATTCATTGGGGGAAAGTTCCTTCCATATTATCTTATCCACCAGATCCATCTATTATTCCTCAGCCTCAATTACCCTTCATCCTCAACTATTCCTCATTCACCCTATATCCATACATATCCCTTTTCCACCTTTGATCTTGACAAGGTTAAGGATATTTTGTAGGATTTGTGTGTCCTATCTATTACACTTGATCCACACCCTTGATCTCATATCCATTATTTTGTCCATTACTTGCTTCCATCCTTCATTACCCCCTTTGATCTTTCTTATCCTATTTGCCTCCTATCCAAATATATCCCTTGATCTTGGTCAAAATCTAAGGACAAAATGCAAAAACATGTTAAAAAAATCTCTTGACATGTCCATTCCTTCAGAACACATGACATTTGTTACATTGTATTCTTGCTTTATATTGCTATATATGGTCCCTATGGTTGGATTAACATGTTATCCTATTGTGAGATAGTCCTTGAAAATTGCATAAGCTTCCTCCATCATTCACTTATCCATTCATGTCTCATTTGTTCATTCATCTACTCAAAATCCCTTTTACCTTGCTAGACACTAGGGGCAAACATTAAAAAATCCTAAAAATCATAAAATGTCCTGAAAAAATCTTAAAAATCATAAAATGTCCTAAAAAAATCATAAAAAATCCTAAAATGTCCTGAAAAAATCCTAAAAAATCCTAAAATGTCCTAAAAAATCATAAAAATCATAAAATGTCTTGAAAAAGTCATAAAAGTCATAAAATGTCCTTAAAAAAGCATCAAAAGTCTTGAAAACCCCTAAAAATTGTAACATTTATAAAACCCTAAAAGCCATAAAAATCCAAAAACTTGTAATAAACGTTGTGAAGACACAAACACTTCAGATGTCTAATCAACACTCTAACTGAATGAAAATCACTTTGGCATAAAGCATATCTCTTGTTTGTTTGATTTTATCTTTTTATTTTTTTTGGTGGCATGTCTTTTAGCTTTTCCAGGATGTCTCTAACTAGAGATTTTATCTCCAAGATGCCATTGACTAGAAAGGCGAGGATAGGGCATGCTCACTCATTTGCTACTTGTGTAATGTTCCTTAGTGATATGATGACTCATCTTAGGACATGATTGTCTAAGATCATTGAGGGCATATGGGTCTCATGTGAACTAGGGCATTCCTTGATTGTCTGATGTGTTTTCTTTCACACAATTGGTATGGTGATTCATTTGGGTCTTATTCATATCTAGATGAGTTTTATCCTTTTTCCATAATATGCTCAATGATGATATAAGCACTTAAAAAAGCACAAGAATTCTCATCACCTTCATATTCTCTTTCTCATCACTCATTCTTCTTTCTCATCAATTTCCCCCTTTCATCTCTGTTTTTCATCATTTCTTTCTTCTTCCTCTTCATTTGTCTCATTGTTGCGAGATCAATCAAACACTTTATTTAATTGATGCATGTCTCTTAATCAATCACTTTATCAATCAATCAACTTGCTTCTTGAAATATCATCGCCTGTGGATCAATCAATCAATCATTGGATCAATTTATCTTGCGCTAGCATCCATCCTTATCAGCTTAATCAGCTCAATCGACTTAACTGGATTATCAACCTAGCTATAATGTTCATTTCATAGTTGTGGGCACAACACTTCAATTAAGTCATTACGTGCATGGTTAGTAAATCAATAATCAATAAATAATAAACCATAAAAAAATGACTAATTGCCTTCTAAAAGATGCGAGTATAAGATTGCTCTCAGATTTTTATAAGCAATGTCAGTGACTAGACTACACCAAGATGAAGGATTTAATATATATGAGCATGAGATTAAACTATATGGATGCAATATGGATGATTAATTCAAGCAATATGGAATTCAAGCAATATGGATTCAAGCAATAATGGAATAAACTAAATATGGAAAAAGCTAAACTAAGATGCAAATAATCTCAAAAAGCAAGCACAATATCTTCAATGACTCCAGAGAAAAATCAGCATAATAATAATCTCCAAGGTGTTTCTCAAGTATCTCTGGGGTGATTTGAATGAGAGCTGAAGGTTGAATTTATAGAGAATTACAACAGAGATCAAGAAAAAGCACAATTTAGAATTAATTGAAATAATTGAGAAATCAAGTTCAGTTAACTTTGAGATAGATTCCAATTATAGTTTAATTGAAATGCATTCAGATAAGAAGTTCAAGTTGTATTAGAAATAAGAATTAATTAATTCCATGCATTTGTGATAAAAATAGATAATTCTTTGATTTATTCAAGAAAAGAGTCTTTTCAATGCAACTGAACTTCTTTTTCTCAAAAGCTTTGATTTCTAATTTTAGAGAGAGCAATTAATAATTCCTTTTAATTGTTCTTCTAATTTCAAGTTCTCAATTTAGAAGAAAAATAATATCTCAAGTTTGATTTCTCTCTCAATTTAATTATTTTATTTTATTTTCAATTTAACTCTTGCTTTGTAATTAATTCATCTTTTGTAATAAATTAATTCATTTTTTAAATGATTAAATGGCAAATTTATTAATTAATTAAATATGCTAGGATATTTAATAAATTAAATAGGATAATTGATCAAAATGATATTCTTGGAATGATTCAATTAATTAAATAAATATTTAATTAATATTGAGTAATTCATTTGCCATGTGACATTTGATGATTAAAGAATTAATTAATGTGCTCAATGTTGATTTAATTGCCTTTGGTTAGGACATTGGTGATGTTGTCGAGATTAGGGGCCCATGGTTTAGACGACCAATTTTAGGGTATTACACCTTTGGCTCCTTCTCCTCCTAAGTACTTGGAGTAGAAGATTCATCTTGCTCCTTTCCTTTACCTTTTCCCATTGTAAATTTGAATCTAGGAGCAGTAGGTGAAGCAATAATTTCTTGTTTGTTCTTTGTTCTCAACTCTAATTTCTTGCCAATAGGTCTTGCAATATCTTCTTTTGAACCTGTGGTGAATTCCTTAAGTTGAATATCTTTTGAAGCAAGCTACACATTAGTGTTTGCAAAAATCCTTTGGAAGTATGTTTTTATAGAAACAACCTCCTTTTGTCACCATTGAATCAAAGAAAGGAGAGCACTATCAATTTTCTTTGCCTCATACACAAACTCAAGAACATTACCAGCATCATGAAGCTCTTCATGTACATATGCCAAGTTGAGATTAATTATTTGTTCTTTGGTGAGACGACAATAGTCAAGTTTCTTGATATCCTTCTCTATTATACAATTTATCCAAATATCTTCAATCCTATGATCATGAGTATAGGATATTTTCAACTTGTTCTTCATACCTCTGTAATCAAAATCCTTCTAAAAATTTCATTGTAACTCTTCTCATTTCATCATCCATGGCTCTATCTTTGAAAAGTATTATCCTACATCCCAATTAGGAAACCATGTCATTATCAAAGTGTTACCACGTCATTTATTATTCATGCCGAGAATGGGTCATAATTTCCTTTTTATGTTCAAGCCCTAGTTCATACCATATTACCTTGGTTCGAGTCTTTAAATGCGGCCTCAAGTCCTTTCTCTAGTCATTTTCGTTCAAGTTCGGACAATTCATTGTACTCCTTGAATGCGTCGAACCATTCTGAACTAGGTTCAAGATGTTCATTTAGGTTCAATAGGTTCCGAAGTGTTCAGAAAAGGTTCTTCGTACTAACATTTTCTCTAAGTTTTGCAGCGGCTCTTTAATAAAGTTTTTCTTGTTCGGTGACATAATATTTGTGTTGAACTTGTTGAACTAAGTTCAAAGGGTTCAAATATGTTCAATGTGTTCAACATGACAAAGTGGTCAACAGTTTGACGCGGCATACATCTTGAACTACTTGAACACTCAAGAAGTTGGTTCAAGATGTTCACACAGGTTCGATGCTGGTGGGTCCCGCGGTTTCTAATGTTTCGAGAAGTGCATTTATTGCTAAATATGGAGAGGCAGAACCATATTGTAAAGTGATGTCATTCTTTGGTTTTTTCGAAGTAAGTGAACATTGCGAGAACTGGCAGTTTCTTAAAGTACGCCGCCATGCATTCAATGCATGCATGCAGGGGTCTAATCTATCAATTTGCCGCGTTCGGAATGAAATTTTGAAATCATTGCATTTAATGTGTCTGCATTATTACCTTTCTTTATATGAAAATCATTTGTGTTCTGCGTTTTCTCTTGCTGCTGGATTTGTGTTTATATTGTCCCTGGATAGGAGTTTTTCTTGCCGCTAGCCATCGTCCAATTATATAGTTGTGAAGGTGAGTTTTTCCTTATTCTCTCCAGTGTTTTCCCTTGCATTTTCTCTCATACAGAGGTTTGATTTCATTGCAATCAAGTTTGGGTTTCTTGTTTTGAAATCGTGAAGTCCACCCTGCACTTGTTTGGAAACGTCTTTAGCATGGCGTCCATAGAAGCCATAGTTAGTGATACTGACCTCAAGGGTGAGAACCTTGAAGATTTGAAAGAAAGGGTGTTCAGGGGTGTTGATAAGTCTTTCTGTATAGAGATTTTGAGTAGTGGACTTTTAGAAGCTGCAGCCTTTCCTCCGGCAATCCCTTGTCCAGAGCTTGTTCGTGAGTGTATTGCCAGATATGACCCTGTATCTGAAACCATCAAAAGGGATAACAGCGAAACCCTTCTTGCCATTAACTGTGAAGTGATTGCTTTGGTGTTCAAAATACCAAATTATCAGTTTTCTAATTTCTCCCCTACTCAGTCAATTAGTGAGTTCAATGCAGATAGAGCTGGACACAGGAATAATGTGGCGAAGTACTGGTTGAAAGTCCCTCAGAGAGGTGGTTCTAAACTGCCTAAAAATCCTAACAAGAACCACATGTTGCCACATATCCACGATGTAATGCTTCTGTTACACCAAGCCAGATGTTCTGCTGAAGCATATAGCTTTGATGATTAGATATATTGCTATGTACAATTAGTTCTAGAAGGAAAATAATATCTGGATTGGGCGGAGTTAATTGCTGATTCGATGAAAGAGCAGTTGAGTCTAGCCAAGCAATTTCAACAAAATTTCTTCATGTCCTCGTATCTTTTGTATTGTTTGGCCTGTGTTAAGGAGTTAACCGGCATACCCAAGCAGCCCACTGAGGAAGATGTTCTGGTGTATGAGTTTTATCCAATGCTACAAAAGGACAATGCCCTACAAGATTTTAGAAGGGTACATAATGCATTCCTGGGTGATATGTGTCATGAACTGAAAGGTACAAAAGCCAAATGGATTTTAGATGAGGTGCAGGCTTTGATTAAGAAGTTCAGAAGCTTTTACATCCAGTTTCCACGCTTTTGCTATATACGAGTGGGAGGCTTTGAAGAGGAACCCTTCAAGCTTCCGCATTTCTATTTTGATTGTTTTGTCCTAGCAGAAGTATGCAGACAACTGACTTCTATGGTCAAGAAGGCACAGCCAAAGGACAAGTGGGAAGGTCATTTTCCAATACATTTGGGGGTGTTATCCTGTAATTCAATGTCTGATGCACTAAGTATAGGAGCGGACCTTCGAAATTTTAATTTCTCTCTGTATGCTGAAAGAAAAGGGTTTGACAACAAAGGATTTTCTCGGAGCCTTGGTTTAATGCCTTATCTTCCCATGCCACAGTTAGAATATTTCTGGGAAGACTGTTCAGATGAACTTGAAGTCTTCAAAAGAGAAAATATGAGACTGGTGCTGGAACAGGTTATTTCTCTGCAAATAAAGATAGATATTAAAGGGCTTGAAGAAGATTATCTTGAACTATTTGAACCAGGGTATTTAGCCCATGCAGAGACTGAAATGCCCCTAATTAATTGGGATGAAGAGGAAAATGATGACATTCAATCGAGAACCGAACGAGTTCTGGACAGAACAGTGACATGGGTGGCCAAGAAGAAAGCAATGAAGCCAGACACCAAGCCTCTTTCTACGAGAAGTATATCTTCACCAAAATGTCCTTCTAACAGTGCTCCTATTCGTGCAGGTAAGGAAATCAAGTCGGCTCAGCCTAGACGCAGACCTAGCCCAACTCTGGATTTCAGTACCCCTCAGCATAGTCGATCACGTAGTGTCACCCAGAAGAGGATGGATCAGGTCAAGGATATGGGAGCCAAAGATGCCGTACTTGAAGCTCAGATCTTTGAAATTGAAGATTTGGATGGTGAAGTTGCTTGTGCTCTAGACTCTCAAATGGTGATTGTAGCAATGACGCCACCCCCAAAGATGATTGAAGGAACTTCTCATTCTGCTGTGACTCCTAAATGGTTAACAACCTCAGTGAACAAGAAAAGGAGCTCTCTTCCTGTGACCATTCCAATTCAAGAGATGGTTGCCAAGTACTCTGAGAAGAATCCAAAGCCAAAGAGGTTCAAGACCACCGCGCACCTAAACAATGATGAGGAAATTGGTAAGTGGACGGTGGAAATTGCTTCTTATAAACCGAGGGATGAGAACAAAGAGGCCGGTTCTGATGATTTTGAAATAACAAAAATAGAATTGGGAAAGATGAGCAGGGATACAGATAACCATTTTTTCCAAGTGTCAGCAAAGAAGATGCTTACCCGGTTAGAGAAAGATGGATGGGAGAAAAGAGAACTTAAAAGACATATCAGTGTTTTGGCTTAGTTCATCAAGAGCATCAGTTGCCTTGGAGCAATGCCAATATCCCATGCCACTGAGAATTTTGACCCAACTTCTCCATAAAATAGGAAGTTGATGGATCAAGTTCAATGGGCTAAGAGCATCGCTGAAGCAGTTGAATAATGGATTGAACAAGTAATCAAAGATGGTGAAAAATACATTACCGACTCCCAGAAGTTGTGTGGTGAGGTACAGGGCCTGATTTCTGAAATCCAAAATCAGCTTGTACCATGGGAGAAAGAAGAGCACAAATGGCAAAATGTCCTGCCTTTGTTTACCAAAATCGAAGAGTACGGAACTACCAGATTTCTCACAGAACATTCAATTAAGCTGGTATCTGATGAATGCCAACTTTTTGTGCTTAAGAAGATTATCATGTGGCGGGTGCTCACCTTTCAGTCGGTAATTGCGGATGTGAAAACCTCCATCTATGAACTCCAGGATTTGCAGAGCAGTATTGTCAAAGATAATAAAGTGGTTAATCCTGATTATGACTGGGAACTAGGAATCTGTGGGGCAAGTACACAGGAAGCAGTCAAGTCATTCCGATTGAACATGGAGAAGATTAGAGTTCGGAGTAGTTTCATGCCGGAGGATATAACCAAAGTGGCTAGGATCGAATCAATGGTATTCATTGGGAATGATCAGTTGCCGAAGCACTCAAAGAAAATGGTGCAACACAGGTGGAATAAAGAGGTGGCAAAGGCAAAACTTAATGCAATGAAAGTCCCAAGCCAATCAATGATCCAAGAACTCACGGTTGCTCATGATGCTCACGAAGATGGAGAAGAGGGTGATGATGAGATATAACATAGTGCATCCACTTTGGGCTTGTTTTCTTTATTTTATTTTAAAAAAAAACAAAACATTTTTCATAGTTATGCAAAAACTTTGGGACAACTATCCCAAAATACTTTTTGTTGGTTTTGTAATTGTTTTATTGGGGAGTGGTCAAGTTTTCAGGGAGACCCCCCCTATTTAGACTATAAATTAAGTAGAATCGATGGTAGAGGGGTTAGATTTTTGGTAACTGATTTTAAAGAAAACTGAAACGTGTGTTTGTTTTTGTATTTTCTCATTCCTAATCAAAGGAGGAATCAGATGGTTGAAATCTGTGGTGGAAAAAGATTAGCAGATGTATCGTTATGTCTTTGATTACATAAAGATATATATATGAAATCTGGTGATATTGTTTTTGGGGAGAAGAAAGATCTGTGAATTTCGAATCTGAATGGATAACTTGTCTTTGCATATGTTCATCCGATCAGGAAATAGTATTTGATTATTTCAGTGCAGTTTTTCATTATCCCTCTGATGTTCTTTCCTTTGAATGTGTTGTTTACTCTGGAAAAGATTCATGTTTGTGGGTGCATTCATTTTCTCTGAATCTGTTCGTCTTTATTTGGAAGAAGTATATTGAACTTTGTTTCAGTTACTGTAATTACATACTTTGAAAATTAAGAAGATAGTTTCCGTTATTTATGGGATATGAAGAAAGTTATAGCCCTTCATCCAAGAATGATATAGGCGGCCTTATACACTTTCTGGTTAAAAGATTTCATTTTGGATATAAATATAAAAACAAAAACATACTTTATGAAAAATCTAGATAGGGAGTTGTACCTAGGCGAAAATTCAGAGGGAGGTGATTGAACAAACGCCGACCCAACTGTTCAGTGAACCATTTGTTCTTTAAAGAAGGTAACAAAGTCCTAAAATTAATCATTTGAATGCAAAGAGCAAAATCTGTTCACTAACACAAAGTAAGATTCATATGGTACAAGAAGAATGCACAATATATAACATCTGATTCTCTATTCCATCATAAGAACTCAATCCCATACATAAGGAATAATTTCCACAACATGATACGCATGTTAAACATCTCCTTACTTCTTTCAATATATAGTCTTTACAACACTATCATAACCTATTACAAAGAGTACTTGATACACTATCATAGAATCCATAGCCATGCTCACTAATACCAAAGAAGAACATCCCAATAGAAGAAGGCATCAAACCACCCCACCATGTGGAACCAAATAGAAACCACCCCCAGTGCTAGGAGATGACATGAGGTTCCTACTCACACTCAAGACCTAGACTGACTCCTTATGACTAAGGGACTCAACAAGACATCCACAAGACTACAACATTAAGAATCAAAGATCAAATCACAACACATGGCTAAATCATAAATCAATAAACTTCCAGAGGCATAGTCAACAACAAAGGCATAATGATAATGGACACATGTAGGGAAGACTTTCATCACATGGTAACCTCATGTGGAATCTATCTCAACCTTGGAGATAAACAAGGGAGATCGATCTACCGCTCCAACAGTCTTCCTAATCTAAGATCCCAAAATCACCTCCTTGGGTCTGTCCAATTGGGGCATAACAAAAACAAATTCTTTATCTTGATTAGGTGAATTAATAATTACCCAACCCACTAATTAATTATTATGGTTTTCACTCATAATTAATCATTAACTCTTCATGTGGTTCCATAGGTCTAGACCTCCTCCTAGAGATCTATTGCTCATGACCTAGGTCCTTCACATGCAAGAGCCCACTCTCCCAAACATGGACCACAACCTTAGGTTAAATAATAAACCAATAATAACATCATAGCCACATAAATAAGGCATCCAAATGACATAAAACGATCACAGTATCACTGAGAACATACTAAACATAGCAAGGTACACATGACCATATACATGGAAAAGCCTTCACCAAAATAATGCACAACAATCAAGAGCCAAAGCATAAACATGAATCAAATATCATTCAAAATCCATTTCTAATCCTCAATAGTGAGGTAATATGCATCCCACTAGAGTTATGAAATTCATACCTCAACAAGAAGGAATTATGCCTCTTGCTAGAGAAAAACACATATATGCAACATTCTCATTAATAAGGAATAGAACATCTTACTGGAGCACAAAAATCAATATGAAAGATCAAATGACATAAAATACAACTCAAATAATCTCAAAACAATCCAAACACGCCTCTAGAGAATGCACAAATCTCAAAAAAATCACTCAAGCAAGCCACACACAACGTTTTTGGTTAAGATGCAGAAACTTAGATGAAACTTGCAAATGATGAAAGGGAACTTGCCCAGGCTTGCATAGGAGCTCAAAATGACCCAAAAGAACAACAAAGAGGGTTTGGGAGACTGAAAAATAGTAAGAAAGTCATAAATTTAAGAAGTTGCATACTCACATAGAGAAAACAACAGCAAATGCATTCTCTCACAGTGCTCAGATTGCCACTCTGATTGATCAACAACAAGGGAAGACTCAATATCATTAAAACAACCTCAAAGAAACAAAACTAACATTCTCAGACCTTACCAAATGGTATTTTGTCCAAAATTACAAGTCACAGTGAAACAAAAATGACTCCCAACAAGCTATAAGAGACCCAATACTCATAATTTCAACATTGTGATAAGGAAGATGCAAAAAGCATAACAAAAAGGGACATATAACATTATTAAAATGTAAAGAAGAGAAACACTCAATCATTGAAGAGAAATGAAAAATAAAACACTTCCTAGCAGTCAATATTTTCAGAATTTAAAATCAACCAAATGCAAAAATCCTTTTCCACAATCCCTTCCCAAACCAAAATTTATTCTTTAAAACTAAATCTAAAACTCCTAAACACTCTTTAAACAAATTCCAAAAGACAATCTTTAATCAGGCACTGTGCAAACAATTTCCTCTCTGAAAAACAAATGCAAATGATGTAGAAGCCAACTTGGAAATCGCAATCCACAAATGATGATTCAAAGAAGAAGAAAATCCAACAATCAAGTAAGCCAATCTTCAATCCAAGCTCCCAATCGAATTCAGAATCCAAAATGCAGATCAAAATCCTCTGGATGCTAACCCGACAAAATTCACAAGAAGCTCAATAAATAAAAATTAAACTTCAAGCTATAGAGAAATTCCAACCAATTGGAAAATTCGGTAAAACATTATATTATACCTACCATACATGATTTCAAGGCAAATATTATTTAGAGATATTATTTACTTACCCATTAAAAAATATCCAATCAAATAGAAGGGTAGGTAACTTTATATTATATTCGATTATCAATAAGATAATAGTTGTATAAACAGAAATAAGCATTGATAAATCATACCCAATAGAAATCAAATAAATGGATTAAATGGGCGAAGCCATATAAATAGAAATTATTAATAGAATATAACATCAAATCGATAAAAAACAATAAATAAATAATACAACTATACTAAATCAAATAAATTAATAAATAAATAAATCAAAGCAATTAATTAATATTAAATAATAAATAATAAATAGGTCACTAAACAGTAAATCAAATAGATTAATTAAATTAATCTCAATCAAATAAACACAATCTTATCAATAAATAATTATCCATTAATTAATTAACCAAATAAATAAACAATAATCATACTATAGGATAAATTAATTCAAACTTTAATAAATTACATTATCGCATTAATTAATTAAATCATAATCATACACTCGCATTACTCCAAGCAACTCGACAAAAGGGGAAACATTGATGCATGACTCTAACCACCGACTTGCGTCGTGGCATAATCTAACAAGGTGAACAACTAAGCCTAGAGTGAGTGAAAGAAACCTATGCCATCTCTAACAAATTTCCATTGGGATAGGACACACTCAAACCTTTGATACCAAGTGGAGTTAATGTTCGTTACCTACAATCCTACAACCACAATACAATATCACGATAAACAAGCAAGTGAAAAGAGAATCACAACACCTTATCATGCTCGCAATGAGTGATAAGGCATCATCCCTTTCACGAAGATAGTCACATAATAGAAACATCAATACATCACATAAAACCATAACTACCAAATAGGGGTTAGAACTGTCATAACATCATAAATCATATAGTTCTCATAGAAATACCAAGTGCATTTAATCCATCCAATGTAAATCCATCCATCAAGTAATATAGAATGTATCATCAATTATATGAATCATTAAATAGCATATATCCATATAAAGTATCTAGTATCATCTGAATAGAAATAGAGTCATAAGTAATCATGAAAACATCATCCATATGTCTAAAAAGGTGTATCAAAGTATAAATCCAAATGTGAATCTAGGAGGGATACTACATAGTACTTCCAAATAGGAATATATTTTTTGTCACCCTCTGTAGATAGACCTGGAAAATTCCTCATAGTTGCTACAACATATACCAAGTATGAAGTCATGTAGAACTTCAAAGTGGTAAAAACCTTGGTAAGATGATCACAAAGTGCATCACTTATTTACCTTCCCCAAAAGATTCTCTTGTTATTTTACCTCATGGCATGAATGTATGGATACATCCATTCATAATATGTATCTGAAGTTGGAAAACCCTTTACCCTGGTGAAAAGAGTTATTAGGTCATTCACTTATTCTTTGAATTCACTTCGATGAATAGTCTTGGGCCACTTGGCAATGGTTGGCCTAGGAATTTTTAACCAATTATCATTAAAGTTCCTCCTGTGCTTGTCAAAATTCTTCTCATAATAAACTTCAGCAAACTCTATATTTATGTTACCAAAAGAATTTATATTTGGACATTGAACAATGCATCAAATAAATCTTCATCCAGAACCAACACTATATTCTCATCAACATATTTGACACTTCTACACATTGGATCAAAACGGTTTGCCACTGCAAACACGAACTTAGGATTTTGAACTGATATGGGGAAAGATGAGACCAAATGTATACTACTATTGATAGTGGGTTCCATGAAATAGTAGTTAGGAGGATTTTCAACCCTTTTGACAAAGTCTTCCAAGTCTATATGATCAATCTTTGTATCCCTGATATTCTCAATGTTGGACGCCACCGAGCATGGTGGAAAAGTAGGATGGGGATCTTGATTTTTTAACCATCTTTTTTTGAATTAGAGAAGGTGAAGTCATGTAGTAGAAACTATGACTACAATATATTTGAGAAAGACCTCCTGGGTTAGCCAAAACATCTTTATGAGAAAAACATCTTCAGAACAAGAAGACTGAAAAGGCCATGTACAAGATGTCTTCAAAGGTCCTCCAATAGTAATAGATCCTCTTCATACTTAGAAAAATTCTAAGTAAAAATCTTATCTTATGTTTTCTACACTTAGAAAAATTTCTAATTGCAAGTGTCAATCGGGCCTATAGGCCTGATTTGCACCTAGGGTAATGCTTAGGAATGTATTCGGTGCAAGTTGGGTCTATAGACCTGATTTACAGTTGAAAGGGGTAAATCAGTCATAATTATGTTAGTTAGCTTTAAGGGCTCGATATAGACCTAGAAAAATGAAAGAACTCATGTAAGTCGGATTCATAGGCTCGACTTACACCACAAAAGATAATGGTGGCAATGTAGGTCTAGTCTATGAACCCGACTTTCACCGTGGGAAAGACATGGTGGTTTTGTTTGGGTTCATAGACACAAACGACACCCTTTGTTTGGTGTAGTTCAAATCTATGGATCCAAACAACACCATCATGGGCATTGTTTCATATTATATGATTTGGCATTGCTAAGGTTACGATGTCATTCAAGCCATTAGATCTGAATAACATTGTTGTTAGACATAGACTGTTGGGTTTTGGATCCAAGGACCTAAACGACACCATTATTATAATGTTTTATGTGGGATTCAAAACAATGGATAACTCAAAAATTATTCAGAAAGCAAGTGTTTGGATTCAAAATAAAGAAAAATTTATTTCAAAAACCCTAAACGTAAACTTTTAAAGAAAATCCAAAACCAAATGAAGAACAAACTATGTGTTGAAATTTGGAATTTGTATCTGAAACACAAACACTCAATAAATCATTGCATGCATAGTTAGTTGATCAAAATCAATAAATGTAAAAACCATAACAAATCAACCTATTGCCTCCTAAAAGATGTGAGTATAGATTTTCTCTCAGATTTATCTAAGCAATACTAGTGACTAGACTACACCAAGGCGGAAGATTTAATCTATATGAATGCAAACTAAATGAATGCAAGATTAAGCAAATTAAGATAGATTAATCTAAAATGATATGAGAAGCATGATTGTATGTATGATTAATATAAAATGCTAACTATACTAGATGATTGAGATAAAAATGCCTATAGTAATGATGCTAAAATCTAGGATGCAAGGGATCTTTATTGCTCCAAAATGAGGGGTATTTATAGGATTCCTAAGGCCAAAGCTGAGGTGGCAGGAATCAATGGTCTGTATTTGATCTGAAGATATCAAGGAATAGAATTGAGGAATTGGAGAAGAGGTTGGAGGAAAGGACACATGTCATCTCTATCGTGACAAGTGTCAAGGAACCTTTCTCATGAGAGGGAAAGTGTCCAAGGGAGGAGACATGTGGCAAAAGTGTCATGTGTCTCAAGGGGAGAATATCCAACCCATAAGAGGTTAGGATGTGCAATATAGGATAGGGTTAGTTAAACCCAGGATTAGATAGAATGGGTTAGGTTAGGTGGTTAGAAGTTAGGAGCCATGTGCTCACATCTGAATTTAGAAATTTAAATATTAGGAAAAAGGTAATTAATCTCAACAAACTTCAATTTGTTAATCTTAATTAGGAATTAGAAGAATTGATTTAAAATGAGGGGAATTAATTAATTTAAAATTAATTAATCAAAGGGGGATTATTGAATGAACTATATAAATAAATCAATTAGACTTATTTACTAGTAGACGAATAGGGAAATTAATCAAATTGCTTGTGAATTTAATTAATTGAGAAGGAAAGGGGATTAATTAAATAATTGTGTATTTAATTAAGTATCTTCAGACTATTTTTAGGTGTATACATTTTCCCCTCTTTGAAATGATGTGTGACGACGCGTTGGTTCAAAGAAAATTTTGATTCAATGATGCTGATATGATATGATTCGATGCATATTTGATCTCGATATGATAAATTTTGATTTGATGAGGACATGACTCGATATGATGCTCCAGATGTTGATTGATAGATTTAGATACAAGGATGCCCCCTCGAGAGATCAATTGAGAAAATTGATGATTTTGTTTGATTGTTTGGATTCGGTACGAAATTGATTTCCCGATGAACATATTTGATTTATGCAACTTTGGTTGATGAAAATATCAGTTCTCTGATTACTTTGATATTTTGCTTGATTTGATGATTGATAGAGTTTGATTGACCTCATGATCAGTGGGGTTCAATGATATAAACTCAAAGATTTGATGATCTAACAGGATGAGTTTGATGACTTCATGATTGATGAGTGTCAATGATGTAAACTCAACATTGGATAGACTAGATGCATGACCTCATAATGAATGAGAATCACAGATGAGTTCTCAAAGAGATTGATCAAAATCTCTAGTAAGCGGATAGGATATCTGATCAATTGAGCAAAGCGATTGATTAGATAAAGAACTGACATTTTGTTGATATCATGTTGCAGGAAGAGTTAGATGTATTGATTCAACCAGGGGGGTAGAGTTTTGTGCATCTCCTGAGTTGATATATAGATATGAGACATTGATCCATTGATGTACACACCTTTCTGTGATGAGATATTGATGATTCCCATGATGCACATTTGTGATGTATCTTAGATATTTTTGTGATTTCATTGTACCTTGGACATTGATATTTTTTGATGATATGATATGCAGTCGATCCTATTCGTTCTATATGACCTATGAGATTATGGATGCATTTTATTTGCTATATGATCATGTTGTATTTACATGATGGATCTTTTAATTTCTATATGGTTATGGATTCTAGATGATGGATGTATGATGATGTAGTATTTATATGATGTATACAAATGTGAATATGTATGGTGATTCTCATATGTACTTATGTGATGCATGTGCAATGCAATGCTTTCTATTTTTATGATGCTTTTATGATATATCTATGCATGCCTATATGAGATGGATGCAATGCAATGCTCTAAATAAATGAATGAATGATTGGATGCTTTATATAAATGATGTCTTATTATGCAATGCTTACATGTGATGAAATGAACTGACTTATCATGCAGGATGAATGAATTGATTATTTTTGTTAATGTCCACTGTACTCAATCACTTAATAAGAGAGATAACACATGTTGAAGCATTTGGCCTTGGAAAAGATGAGCTTTTGTGATCCCATGCAAAATTAAATGCAATTTACTTTAAATATGCCAATGCAAATGAAATGCAATGCTGGGATTGGATTAGTCACTTGGTCATTGCATTTTTGTCATCATTGAGACTTTAAAATGTGGGAAGTGAGTGCAAACATCAACAATATAATTGAACCATGATGACATGAGCACTACTTTCCTAGGTTTTTATATTACAAGTTAGCACAAGCATCGAGGTATAATTGAACCAAGATGACCTGAGTGTTGCTTGTGTAAACAGACAGTATTAACCATTCCTATTTTTAAATTCAAAATGTCCTCAATGATATTCTGATGATCATGTCCTAAGACAAATTTGCACATATGAACGATTAATTTACAGATAGTAGACAAGAAAATATCATGTTTCTTCCTTGTTCCTCTATTCAAAGACATCCTTGAGTCACTCAGGAATTATGATAGCGAAAATCAAGATATAAAAGTTGAAACATTTTTTATAAAGTGTTAAAACCGTTAGTCAAAAGATATCATCCATTGATATGTGTTTGTTAGGCTCAGACCGATAGTTGATAATTGATGGTAGATAATTTGATCTTGTGTTCAATGTTGGATGTGTCTAAATTTTCCCTTGACAAGTATTGCTTAATTGTTGTTCTACCTATTTGATTAAGCCCAAGGAAATATTGCCCCTAGCTAGGTTCACGATTTTGCCCCCAGTCTAGAAACAAATTTTATTATGGTATACACAATGATCCAAACCTGGTGAGACATCACCTGCAAAGCCTGCGTATGTACAAAGACTTTATTATGGATATGAACAATGCTGATGAAAATGAATGCAAGCAGAAGGATGTGAAGGAACCTTAATTTTTTTCAAAATTTAGAGTTCCAAATCTCATGCAGGACAGCGTGTTCACTGGACAAATCATGTGAGACACCTATGTTTAGGTATACTTTTCCATTGCAAGCTCCTGAAAGCCTGTTCTGATGCATACGTCAAGTGGTTGATTTTCAGGTATGTATGTAGTTGCAAATATGGAATCATTCCAAGTATGCCTTTTCAAATCATAATTTCTCTCCATTTAAGCATTATTATGCCAATCTAATTGTTTTTCTGCATTTTATGTATATTAAATAACCCTCGTACCAAGTTGTAGGTTCCTATGATATCATCTGCCATTTTTTCTAAAGCCACTCTATTTGCATTTTCTTATATTTTTCAATGGTGAGATAATTTTTTATCAAAGTCATCTTTGAGTATTATTAAATCTTTCCCATTGAGCTTTCATATTGAATTGAATATTCTTCTGAATTCTTCATGTCACAACGTATCATTGTGACAATTTCTAATCCTCCATGATTTGATTTGCTATTTTTCCCAAAGCGACCTTGTTTGCAATTTATTTTAAATTCTCATGTGAAATGTAATATTAATTCAAGTAGTCATTTTCATATGTTAATATTTTTTACTTGAATTAATCTTATAATAATATAGTTTATTCTTTCAAATATTTATGATACAAGGATGCTCTGTGCAAAATCCCAGCTATCAAGGAATTCATTTAATATGTTCTTGGCTAATGTAAAGTTTATTGAGTATGATGTTTGCAGGTTATTATTCAGCGAGAATATTATTATTTTGCAAGAGGAAATATAAGTTCATTTTGAAAGATAAAATATACAGGATCGAGATTCAATTTTGAATTTGATAAATAATACTTTTATGGAATATACGTTTAAATCATTTCTTAAATAAATGACTTGAATAAAAGATATATTTATAGGGGACTTATAAAGTTCAAAACACTTTATACATGACGGGCTAGCAAAGGGTGAAACTCATCAGGAGATCGTTGTAATAAAAAATAAATCTCCCCGATCTCTAATAAAGATATAACAAAGCACTCAAGTGATTAATCAATCCATTCTGAAATGCATGGTGGCTAAAACTGAATTCACGTTTTTACAGTTTGGGCCATTTTTTGAAGCTGAAAATGAATGATTAATGATGTTTTTAATCTTAAAATGATTGCCCGGATCATATATCTCACCTTGGGGGGCATTTTTATAATATTTTTATTGTTTTTAAAGTGTTGGTGAGCTGTTTAAAAGCTCATATTTGCAAGTGACGACCTGCATATTCTAATTCAGCGAAGGAGACTAAAAGAGGCATGTTTTACCTGATAAAAATAGAGATCCAACTCTATCCTTCAATACTCAAATTCATGAGATAATATTAATGAATTTGACAGTGATACTATAAGTCAATTATAGGCAGCAGAATGGATGTTTGTTTATAATACTCAGCATCCCATGAAACAGAGATTGATATATCATAAGCTATAATAGATGTTCTTTGTTCTTCCAATGGTAAATGAGGATCAATTTTCTTTTTTGGAAATACTGCATGGCGATCTTCAGACATGCCTGGAAATGGCAAAGCTTGCAAATATGATTGCATTTGTAGTTTCAGTTGATGGCTGTGGAGTTGTGCACAATCGATATCTTGTAGGAAGCCAATGCTCATCTATGCTCAGAGCTCTGCGTTTTCCAACACTATTGGCTTGATCACTAACTCACCAAAGGATAAAAGGAAGAAACAGGATGCTAAAAAAAAAAGAGAATGCTTTTCAAGTCTTACAAATAAATTTCTGGAAGACTGTAAAATTCTACTGGTAGATATAGAGGAAGTATTCTTAGACCTTGGTTATATTTTTAATTTCCTTTGAATAAATACAAGTGAATATACTTTGTCATTTTAAATCTTGAAAATTATTAGAATATTTTCATTATATGTTTTTTACCCTTTAAAGTTCATTGAATCATTTTACATTAGGGTAAATAGTTTTAATGTTTTAAAGATTAAAGCATGATTATTATTATTTTGGAGAAAATGTATTTTTACCATAAGTAAAGTGATGAAAAGCATTTATTTATTAAAGTGATCCTTCCATATGCATTTTATTTGCCCTAGGTTTATAAATTGAATATATTTATTAGGGTATATTATTTATATCATGTACTTAATGATTTGATTGGTATTTGCAAGGGTATGTTCATGTGATAAAATATTTCCAACCTAATTCAAGTGCCCTAAAAGGTGAAGAGGTATTAGAAGTTTTTCCATGGATATCATTTTTGCACAGGGAAGTATTATTTGCCATATAAAATCTTTTACCTTAGGTTATGAAAAAACTATCATTAGGGTAAATTATTTTATATGAATAAATATTTACAAGTGTTTAATACTTTGATTTAAGTGAATTATCCTAAATAAGTATTTTACATAAGGGAGAAGAATTATTACCTAATCAAAGGTGGTATGTAGTTAATGTTTAAAATCAAGGGATTTGATTGGTTTGTTTTATGTGCAGGAGATATTGAGGATATGATGAATATTTGCCGAGAAATGTTATCAAAGCAAAGGATAAAGGATATATTATTAAAGCATTATTTAGTATGGTCTTTTAGGGTTTTACTTTTAAATTATATCTGTAAACCAAAGGGTGTGTCCTTTGGAAAACAACTATTTGTAACTTCCTCCTGTGTATGAAAGGGTGTGTCCTTTCATATGTGCCTATGGATTCACATACTTATAGGGAGTCATTTTTATGTAAAAGAGAGGAAAATCATGAGAACAATATACTGTTCTAAGGACTGAATGTCATTTTGTATTAGGGAAGTCTATGGGAAGAAGAAGTATCATTTTGTGCAGGCAATTTGTAATGGAGTATTTGCAAGTCCAACTTATGTATGCAATTATTTCCTGAAGATTAATATACAAGGTTCGCTGTTTCTTTTTCCAAATATTGTGTACACTTTTGTGTTGATGATTATCTTTGTCCTCTTGATAAATTTGTTTATAGATTTTCTATGATGTGAATCACATGCCATTGCATTAAGTGAAAGATTGAGTTCTTATTATTTGTGTAACGCATACTAAACCTTCATAGTTGATGAGAAATTGTCTCTTGAGTTGATAAGATATTTTGTCCACAAAGTGTCATATATATCCATGGATAGAGGCACTGGTCTGTTATTGATCTTTTAAGGTTTTGATCTGTATGCATTCAAGGTCCTTGACAGAGAAACATTCTTCCCAAATCCTATATGAACTGATCTATGCAGATTTCATTTAAGTCCTGAAAGCAATCTCATTTTCAAAATACATCTACAATTATTTCTTTTCAAAGCATTCAGTTAAAGCACATAATAAAGCATAGTTGCAGAACAATAATTTGCCAGTTGTGTAAACTTTCTAAAAGGTTTAAATCCACTATAAATAACCTCTTTTGTGCTTGAGAGGAAGAGGCAGACCCACCTAGGTTCAGTAGAGCCTAAAGTGCAGAGGGATCTAGTCCTTGACTATCCTTGTTGGCTAGCCAAGGCTAATTGGATTACTTGAGGATTTGGCAAGTCTTTTGGTTTTCCAATCTGTGTTTTTGGGAACCAACATGATGCATGAAGTAATAGATGGAAGAGCTAGCTAACAGATAGCGCATGTTGCCATGTTTTCACCATTTGTTTTTATTACACTTTTTCTCATATTTGATTTTTTTTTTAAATTTCACTGTTTTTGTATTTTCTGCTTTTTCACTATTTTTGGATTTTCTGCTTTTTCACCTTTTTTTTTGGATTTTCTGCTTTTAGACATTAAAAAAATTCAAATGCATGTTATTGATGGGTTCCTCGAGTTGATCCCCATCTAGTGTTGATAGCTGATAGGCTCCTAACCCAAATGTTGTTCTGACTACAAACGAACCCAACCAGTTTGGTTCAAACTTCCCTTTATTTTCTCGATCTGACTAGTTGCGTGGGTTTTTCTTTAGCACTAGTTCTCCAGCTTGAAATTCTATTGGTTTGACCTTGTGATTATAACTTCGACACATTCTTTGCTGATACACCTTCAAAAGATCAAAGGAATTTTGTCGTCATTCATGGATCAATTCTAGTTCTTGCAGTCTAGATACTCATTGTTCTTCATCTGGGATAAGGCCTTTTAATGATACTCATAGAGAAGGTATCTCTACTTCTATTGGCAGTATTGCTTCTGATCCATAGACAAGAGAGAAAGGTATGGCTTCTGTAGGAGTGTAGATACAGGTATGGTAGGCTCATGGAGCAGGGTTTAATTGAATATGCCAAACTCTGCCAGCATCATTCACTGTCTTTTTGCGGATCTTCAAAATTGTCTTGTTTGATGCTTCTACTTGTCCATTCCCTTATGGATAGCAGGGTGTGGAGAACCTGTGTTGAATCTGAAATTTCTCACAAAGCTCTTGTACGCCCTGGTTCTTGAACGGTTTCCCATTATCAGTGATAATGGTCATGGGTATGCCATAGCGACATATGATGTAGTTCAAGATAAATGCAACAATTTATTTTTCTATGATATTTGTGAGAGGTACTACCTCAATCCATTTTTTTAAATATTCTATAGCTACAAGAATGAATTTGTGACCATTGGATGGAGGATTTATCTTTCCTACAAGATCAAGGCCCCATTAGTACAAGATCAAGACCCCATTAGCAGAAAGTCCAAGATGTTGCTAAAGCATGAAGGTCTTGTGTTGGTGCATGAATTAAATTGCCATGGATATGACATTGTTTGCATGTTTTAGCTATCTTAAAAGAATCTCGTTCCATAGTTGGCCAATAATAGCCCAAGCGTATGATTTTTTTCGAAAGGGTAAAACCACTTGAATGAGTGCCACAAATATCGTTATGGACTTTGTTTAAGGCCTTTTCAGATTCTTCTTGCTCAAGACATTTTAAGAGAGTACCATCTAGACCTCATTTAAAAAGGGTATATGTGATAAGAATATATTGAGAAGATTGGTGGATGAAATTTCGCTTTTGGTTCTTTGACAAGTCAGGAGGGAGGGTGTTATCTTTCAGGTATGTATAAATTTGGCCATAGCAAGAGGAACCATGCCCAACAAGGTGATAGATAATTTGGGAATCAGGACAATTATGGGTAGGGTAAAACAACTCTTCCACCAGGAATTAGTAACGCTCTTAATTTTCCTATATCTGAAGTAGAGAAGCAAGTGTTGCCATGGTATCTGCTGCTTTGTTGTCATTTCTTGGAATCTGCTCAAAAGTGATTTCTACAAAATACTTTTTGAAATAATCTACCATCTTTTTATAAGCCATTAGTTTGTCATCCTTTGTTTGATAATCATCATTAATTTTATTGATAACGAGTTGAGAGTCTCCAAAAATCTGTAGTTGTGTGATGTTCCATTATATGGCCATTTTGATTCTTGTGACCAAAGCTTCATATTCTATTGTATTGTTGGTGCATGGAAAACTCAATTTATATGCCTTTGGAATTGTGTGACTTTGCGGTGTGATGAATAAAATGCCTTCTCCTGATCCATGTTGGGTATATGAACCATCAAAGTACATCTACCATGTCTATTTGGTGACTGTGAGGATATCAACATCTGGAAATTCAATATTTAAGGGATGATCATCTTGAAGTGGTGCTTTTTCCAGCTGGTCTGCAATGACTTGTCCCTTGATAGATTTTTTGTTCACATATTCAATGTCAAATTCACTCAGGATCATGACCCATTTTTCTAATCTTCATGTTAATGTCACCTTGTCGAGAAAATACTTTAATGGGTCTATTTTAGCAATCAGTTTGATTGAGTGAGAGAGTAGATAGTGTCACAATTTTTGAGAAGCAAACACCACTATTAAGCATGCTTTTTCTATTAGTAAATAATTAAGCTTGTATCCCACTAATGTTCTACTGATGTAGTAAATAGCTTGTTCGTTTTCTCCATTATCCTATTGTGCGAGCATAACTCCTAATGATACTTTTGTGGCTGATACATATAGTAACAAAGACTTACCTTGAATTGGTGACATTAGGATTGGTGGTTTCATGAGATATTCCTTGATTTTGTTGAATGCTTCTTCACATTGATTGTCCCATTTGAAATGAACATTCTTGTGCAACAGATGAGTAAATGGTTGACACTTATCTACCAACTAAGCAACAAATCTTCTAATTGACTGCAATCTTCCTTGAAGTGATCCGAGTTGACTGATATTTTTGGGAGATGCCATTTCCATGATTGCTTTAACTTTACCCGGATCGACTTCTATACCTCTAGCTAAAACAATGTATCCTAATAGGTTACCTGAAGTGACACGAAAGGCACATTTCTTGGGATTTAGCCTTAGCTTGTATTGTTCTAACTGGTCAAAGATATTTTCCAATATTTCTAGATGTTCCTCTCTATTGTATGATTTGGCCAGTATGTCATCTACATAGTCTTCCATGAATGTATGCATCATGTCATGTAATATTGTTGTCATGACTCTCTAGTATGTAGCACCTGCATTCTTTAGTCCAAATGGCATGACGTTCTAGTAGAAAGTACCCCATGGACACGTGAAAGTTTTCTTTTCTTGATCTTATAGAGCTATTTTAATCCGATTATATCCTAAGAATCCATCCATTAGAGAAAGCATGGAATGTCCAACAATTAAATCTACAATGATGTTAATATTAGGCAAAGGAAAGTCATCCTTTGGACATGCATTACTGAGATCTCTGAAGTCTGTGCATACTCTGATACTTTTATCTAGTTTAGAAATAGGAACTATGTTTGATACCCATTGGGGATATACCACAGGTCTGATGAATCCCACGTCTAGTAATTTATTTAGTTCTGCTTTGACAAGGAGAGCTATATGAGGATGTCTCTTTCTCAATTTTTGTTTTACTGGTTTGGCTCCTGGAGTGAAATTTAGGTGATGCATCATAAGATCTCTATCCAATCCTATAATGTCTGCATATGACTAGGCAAAATTGATTTGTCATCTTTTGAAAAATTCCAGATATTTCTCCTTTTCTTGTTCTGATAGAGAGGTTGTCGGATGTAGAATATTTGGTTGATCTGTTGTTCCAATGTTGACTACTTTCATTGGTTCAATCAGTATAGATGATCTCTCTAGATAATATTATGGTAAGGTGCCAAATCTCCCATCTTCCAGTGCCTCAAGGAGGTTTTCACCATTAGATGTGTCCTTTCTTTTTACTTTTACTTGGTCTAATGTTGCCAATAAATGGTTTTCAGCATTAGACCTAATATTTTTTTCTTTATTTTTACTTTTGCGACTGGCAGATTTGGCACCCACTTGATTGGAAGATGCGTTGGTGAAATCCCTGGTGGAAGTTGTTGTGGGCCCAATTGCATTGAGGTATAAGGCTATAGCGTGGTCATTAGAAAATGTACTAATTTCAGTATATCCTTCATAATCCCAATCGATAAGTTTCGAGATGTATGGTCCTTGGTTTGAGATGTTTCAAAGGCATTAAGGGTCATGATAGAAACCTCAAAGTATTCAATATATATTTCAATGTCTAGTATGATACTCTCTTCAGAATGACCTCCCGCAAGTAGTTCCTGATCGTCCTCAATTAAATCCAAGTCGACCGAATGTGATTGTAATTCAAGTGACCTAGTTCCTAACATTTGTCCTGCATACACATGAACTACATCAACACCCATGTCTTCTTCATAGCAGGCTTCTTTAATTGATTGTTCAGAATGATAGGAATCCCATTCTCATTCATTATAAAATCTTTCCTTCTCACATATTAAGCTTCCTCTGGGATGATATTTAGTTTTGTTAGTCTTTCTATTAGTTCCCCTTGCTTTATACCAGCTTCTTGTCTATTTTGATTAGAAGTTGACTTTGCTTGGGAAGTGCCATTATTTTGTCTTTCTTTCTGATTAGAATCTCTCTCTTTTTGTGATCTTATGTTTGCTTGTTCTTGTTGTTTGGTAGATGCTTCCTCTCTTTTGATTGCAAGTTATTCTTGTCTTTTGTCATGTTCATCTTTTTGTTGCCTAGAAGATGTTTCTTTTTGTGGAGTAACTTGTCCATACCCTAAGCCCGATTTACCTTTAGCCTGCTAAGTATGAGGTTGTATGGTTTCTAAGATACCTTATTTTCTTTTTCCTACAAGACCCATTCCATTGTATCCCATTTTCTGAAGAATGTTAAATCCTTTTCCATATTTCTCTGTGGGTATTCTGACATTATTGATTTTTTGTTGAACTTCTTCATCCTTTATATAGCCATTGTAGCACATCTTTGTCCTTTGTTTCTTCAAATAATGTCCCAGCACTAACAAATGCTCCATCAAATATTGGAAGAGGTTTTACAACTGGTTGTTGTTTTGAGTTTGATGGTTTACCATAAGATTTAGGAGAAAGTGGTAACTATGACAGTGAATATTCTTTGTTCCCTTGATCTCTCAATTGTATATGCTTTTCAAAACTTTACAAGATTGAGGAAAATGATTTTTCCTTTGATTGTGTGCTTGAAGGTGATGCCTTTCTATTATGTGGAACAATGACCTTTTGTGCCAATTTCAAATTACTAAAATATTGGAATGGATTCAAGTCTGCTGAAATTGTGATTTCTTGCCCATTGTATAGAAACTTCAAGCACTGGTGATAAGTTGAGGGAATAGCTTGTATGTCATGAATCCATGGTCTTCCCAAAAGTATCTTGTTTGATAAATCTAGGTCTAGAACTTGGCATGTTGTATGTTGTATCTTGTTTGATAAATCTATGCTCTTCTTCATCATATGCTTTGATTGTGATCTTTTTACAGGGATCAGCTACCTCTTCCGAATAACCTAAAGCACGAACAAGAATTAATGAGCAAATATTAAATCCAACTCCTCCATCTATTAGGACACGTTTAACATGCATTTTATGAATAAGGACTTCAATATGCAATGGAGCATTATGGGGATGTTGCAAAGACATGTCATCTTCTTCTGTGAATGATAAGCATTGAGGCATTGTGAGGTGTCCCACCATAGTTTGGAACTGATCTACACCAAGATCTTTGGATACCATCGTACCTACTAGCACTCTTTGTAAAATTTCTTTATGTGCAGGTGAAAGTTTTAAAAATTCTAAAATTGATATTTGCGTGGGAGTTTTTTGTAGTTGCTCTACTAGAATATATTGTTTTGAAGTAGATGACATGTCAGTTGTAGGACTCGACAAAGAAACCTTAGCTTTTCTTCTTGTGATAACATGAGCGGGTTCTTGTTGTTGTTTCTCTTTTACCACAATCACATTGACCACGTTATCATAGGTATGAACATAGTTCAATTTTTCTTTACCCTTGCCAGTTTGTGTTGCTGATGATTCACCCTTCTCATAATTAGGAAGCAGAGTTTTGAAAGTTGTGTGTGATTCATTTGTCTTATGCCCATCCACAGTTATTATGCCATTTTCAATCATATCTTGGATGACATGTTTTAACTGCTGACAATCATCTATTTGGTGTCCTTTGTTTCGATGAAAATCACAATAATGATTGTCATTCCACCAAGCAGGTTTTACCTTGGGCTCAAAGTTTCTTGCTTCTAGAAAGGTAATCAACTTATTTGCAAGAAGTGTCTTTAATGCTGACCCAAGTGGTTCACCAATGTTGGTAAATTTCCTGTGAAAGAAATTATTAAATGATGTTTTTTGTTTTTTGTTATCTTGTTGAATCGTTGCTATGTGATTTGATAAATTTAAAATTGGTTGCTTTGATTGCACATTATTATTATCCACTATCCCATCATTGATGATGTTTCAATTTTTGTTCCAAAACTTGGGCTTATCATTGCTATTATTATTAGTAGTGTTGTTGGGAGGAGGATTAACTCCTCTATATATCTTCAACTCTCCTTTCTTTACCATAGCTTCCTCAATCCTGATTCCATTATCAATCATCTTTTCGAAACTTGGATGACATTGCATTTTTAGGTTATAACTCATTTGTTTGTTTATATTGTCAATGAATATGTCCATCTTTTCAAATTATGACACTGTATGAGGATATCAGGAAGCTAATCATCTCCACGTTTGTAGAAACGTCATGAAAGGTTCTCCACTATTTTTCTTGGTGTGACACAAGTCTAGCATTGTGATCTCATGTTGTATGTTGTATGCATATTGTGAAACAAACTTGTCCACCAATTCTACAAATGATCTAATTTCAGGTGGAAGTTTCGAGAACCATTCTATAGCTTGTCCACTTAAGCTCTTTGGAAATAACCTCATTAAGTATGTGTCCTCATGTGCAAATTCCATGCTCATTGTGAAAAATTCTCTTATATGATCTTGGGGATCAATTTTTCCATTATATTTGTCATATCTAGGACTTTCACAATTTGGAGGAAAAGGTATCATGTTGTGACTTCTGTCAAATGGATAAGGACAAATTTATTGAAGCGAATATCTCTCAGTAGTTCCTCTTTGTATATCTTGAATTTGCATTTGAAGAGTTTGTATCTATTGCATGAGAAATAGGAGAGGATCATCGACATGATGTCTCCTCGTATCAGCATGAGTTCTTATGTGATCATGATCTCTTCTTATATCATTAGGATTCCTTCTTGTGTCATTATTAGTTCTTCGTGTGTCCTCATGAGTTCTTGTGTCATCACGTTTCATTCTTGTGTCATCATTAGTTCTTCGTGTGTCCTCATGAGTTCTTGTATTATCAAGAATTATTGTGTCATCCTTTTTGCGACTGAAAATTTCTTCATTTTGTTCATTGTCATTGTAAGTGTCACTTGATCTTCCCCTTTGCCTTAAATTATTTACGTCAAAATCTTGGGGAAGTATTTTTCTTTTTCACTCTCCAATATTTTCTCCATGAATTTATCAAATTTAGGATCTTGTTGTATTTCTCTAATGTGTTGATTAGTTATCTCTTCTTCTTGTATTTCATTTCCTTGTGCCATTTCCTCATGATCTTCTGCCATTTCAAGTGTTTCTATTTATGTTTCTTTGATCTTTCGTCTCTGAGCCCTGGTTAAAATGGCCATGTACAATTGATGTGACCGAGAGCTAGAAGTGATACAGATGTCAAGATCAAATCAAAGCTAGATGTTTGTTTGAGGTGATGATTTGAGATCCAGTCTGGTGTCAAGAATGATTTATCTTGTATAAGACGTGATCTAAGTGGATCAGATTGATCAGATTGATGGATGATTGATTGAACCAGCTAGGATATAATCGACAAAATCATGTAACACAATGATAGGGGCATACTATCAAGATGTTATGCTCAAGATGAAAAATACCAGGTATATGATGTCTTGTGATGTATCAGGACTAACCAGGAAAGTATGACAAAGGTCTGTAAAAGATATCAGAATCATGCAAACAAATTTTTCTCGACTTAGGAAGACAGATTTTCGTATGACAAAATGCCTAAGACCATACGACAAACTAGGTTACTCATACAAGATGTTGTTATAAGTGTTCAAAAGTTGTTCAAAGAAGATAGTGAAAGTTGCAGGCTCGTACGACAATACAAAAAGGCTCATACGACAATCTAAAGGTAACCAGACAACAAACTACATTACTTGTATGAGATGTTGTTATAAGTGTTCAAAAGTTATTCAAAGAAGACAGTGAAAGTTGCAGGCTCGTATGACAATACACAGAGGCTCATATGACAATCTAAACGTAACCAAACGACAAACTAGGTTACTCGTACAAGATGCTTTTATAAGTGTTCAAAAGTTGTTCAAAGCAGACAGTGAAAGTTGTAGGCTCATATGACAATAAACAGAGGCCCATACGTCAACTCTGAGATAACAGTACGACAAATTGGGCAATTGAGGTCTTGACTCATACGGAATAGGATCAGACAAGAAATGAGTTTTGATAGCAAACAAGGTTTTTACCACTGAGTTTGATGCTTTAGTTGATTATTTAGGTTTTTCAGTTTCAATTATAGTTGTTCAGTGATAGTTTCAGGTAGTTCAAGGATAAAGATACAGTAGACATGCAAGATGCAAAGTGAATTCACGCACAACACGCTAATCCTAAGGAAGTTGGCTGAGAGAGAAAACCTTTGCTTGCAGACTTAGGTAAACACTCAATAGCTAATCAGAGTACGGTCACTGACTCTCACACAATGAATTCTTAAGCCATATTAGCTGACTCCAAATGCTAATGGGGGCACGATATGGCAAGTATCTTGGGAGAGTTACTATCTCTCTTACATAAATATTATCCCCCTTTTGGAGGTGAACTGGGTAGTGTAGTACCCCTTCCCTGATCAGACTCTTTTAAACTCAGTTTGACCTTGGTTGACTTTTAGTGGCTTACTTGGATGGTTGATATACCATGTTATGATGTTATATTCAGGTATTATGCTTGACGTGTGTATCAGTGAATGTTGATTACACATTAATTCCTATGTATGATTAGTTGTTAATTTGATTAATGGATTACTGACATGGACTATACATTTATTTTATACATGTGATGCGTTATATACATATTTCATGTTTGCAAGTGTATGGGATGCGAGGAGATGATGTTCCTTCACTCACTTCGGTGAGACAGGGAACATCATGATTCTCCTTCACCGGTGTGTTTACTGTGGTTGTATATATATGCATATGTGGTTCGTTGATGCATGAAATTGTAGGTACAAGTATCGTGTAGATATGAGGTATCATCTCCACCTGGCATCACAGGTCTGAGTGTGCCTTATTGATCTAATGGAATTAGAGGAGATACTCGTAAGGCTCTGCAATTACCCTAACCTTTCTCAAAGTGAGCATCATTAGTCATCTGTCAGTTCCCTATATTTGGTATGCGGGTTAGATGTTTATTTGGTTGACTTAAGTTGTGTGTTATGCATTTCATGAAATGGAATATTATGCTTTAAAATATTTAATTATTTAATGTGTGTGTATTTTGAAAATTAGATAAATCAGAAAACCTTGGTCAACTTGCATTTTATCAAAATGGAAAAATAACATCATTATAGAGTAGCGAAGATGAGTGTTTTTCATTTACTGTATTCGCATTTATTTTCGAAAACTGCAAGTCCTTGGTTATGTGTATTGGTTGTTTTCGTGTGGTTGTATTCGTAACTAGTCATGTCTCTAGTCAGAGAATCATTAGTTAGTTTTTTGTGTGCAAGGGCTTGTTTGGCCAAGTGGTTTTCTATTGCTTTGAACTACGTATACTATTTCTTGTGTATACCTTGGTTTTAGGGAGTTCGTCTGATTTGTGGTTAAGTGTCATATGGGAGAGTGGCTTTCGAGTGGGGGTCGCGCCCAAAGTGGTAAGCAGGGTAACCCATCAAATTTTTGTCTAAATAAGTGATAACTTAATAATATATTAGGGGGTTTGGTAGTTCAAACATTAAATAAGATTAATTATGCCCCACTCATGGTTGGGTGCTTGTATAGACTTAGGATGCAATGAGAAGGCTTGGAATGACAAACCAACAACCTTGTCCTCACAAAAGAATTGTTTGGGTCAACATGAGACTTTAATGGGGCCAGAGGTTCGGGAGAGGTTACCAGGATAACCCATGATGGGGGTCAGTACCTATGGAGGCCTGCCAGGATAACCATACCAAGTTATGTGATGACACTCTTCCCTTATGTTCACTAGTGTGCAGTTTGTGTTGATTTTGTTTGGAGCACTATTGAGGGAGTCATATTCTTTTTGTGAGTATATGATATTCATGTTAGAACATGGGATGCTTATGATAGATTGTGAGGAATTAGTGTCACTGGTAATCCAGTTGTTCTCTTGTATTTACTCCATACCATGTTCTAGATGGATCCTCTTCCTTCTTCTTGGATCATTCATGTATCTCTTAGACCCTATGTGGTCATATGTATTATTTTATTTTGTATGCCATGATGGCAGGATGTAATTGATGTGAACTTTATGTATTTTTCACCTTTTATTTAATAGAATAGTCTTGCACTTGAAGTAGACTCGAAGATGTAGCCCATTAGGGGTGAACTTTGATATCAATTGTTGTTGTATGGTGTATGTGTTCATCTGGTTCCTTTTAATTTTGGATGTATGTATGGTATTATGGTTAAAATGTATAATGTAATTTTAGGTGACATTAATCTTATTTGTATGTATGAATTTATTAATTATATGTAGTAATATGGATTATGATTAATGTAGCTTTAGTGATGTAATGTAACTAATGGCAGTTGTATATATTCAATCATGCTTAGTTTAATCTCTTATGATATTTAATTGGTATGTTCACGTGGTAATCATTCTATTATGAGTAGGTTTAATCAATCTCATTGCTAATTGGATTAATACACTTTAATCTTCATTGGATTAATTGAGTAATCTTCATTGGAAACCGTTTAGGTGTTTAAGTTAAGTCTTTTGCTTGTGTAATTTTTATAATTACAATGTTAATTTAATGCAGCTTTAAGTTCTTTAAAATTTAAAAAAAAATTATTTGCACTCTTTTCAAGAGTTATAGTTGTATCCTCTAGGGTTTCTTGGTGGGGCATTCATTTGGTATCAAAGCCAAAGGTTGCAAACACTGGGATCTCTAGTGTAGTTTTTGCCCCGAGTTTGGTATGTGGTATGTAGTCCATGCACCATATGTGAGGTTACTAGTGATTGATGCATAGGACCTTGCTAATCTGGGATGACTCATGTTTGGTTCCTATTGCTTGTTCTTTCTGTAAACCCTAATTGAGAGTATCATGTGTGTTCACTTCTTGCTCTTACCTTCTTGATGTTGGTGCTTAGTGAATCATATGTACCTCCCTAATTGATTGTTGTATTCCCTAGCCTAACCCATTGGGTTGGACAATGCTTGTCTTGAATCTAAAAGTATGAAATATGCTTGTGTTATGATTATGATATGGCTTAGTGTCGTGATCTTGAAGGACTTGTATGGTAGATGTTGAGTGCATATGATGTAGTGAATTGAATGTATATCATCCTTCCTCCTCTTTCTCTCTAGGAATTAAAATGTTTGTTATATGTGTATTTATCACTTGTGTATGTTTTCTAATTACAAGTGAATGTTTGTGACTTCATGAACCCTTGTGTGAGCCTAATGATTCTACTATGCATTTGGATAATAAGAGGGCTATGGGTTATAAAGATCATGATGGATATTGGGAGGAAATTGTATGTTTTTCATAAAGGAATTCACCATGTGTTTTGTAGGAGTAACATAATGAATTTCTATCTTAAGCATTGTGCGATAATGTACGCACAGTGATATATGAAACTGACTTGTTTGTAATAAGATGTATAAAAGGGATCATGTTGTAGTGGCTAGGAGGGAATTGATGTGTTTTCATTAAAGATTTTATTATGTGTTTCATAATATCGACTCAAATGATGACCTATTTGAACAATGCAATAATGTACTTACTTTTGGATATATATAATTGAATTAGTATGAATAGAAGGTGCAAGTGAAACCCATGTTTCATGTGCATGCATAATTATGTATTATTTAGTTGATAGCTCCTCTTCCACCTTCTTCTTCTCGTACTTTGATTTTCAATGAAAGGTTGTAGATAACGATGTATTTCGTAATAATTAGGAGTAGTGAGTGTTTCGCAAGAGGTCTTGCATGAAAGAAAAGATTGTCTATCTTGATTTCATTTTTGGAAAATTAGGACATTCAGTAGCATCCATAATATTTGGAAATGCCATGATAGACCAATTGGTATTCTTCTAAAATGGTAGTGAAATTAAAATTGTACAATAAAGATGGTAGGCATATAGAGATAAGTTTAAGCATGCTTGTGTGATCTTGTTGACCTTGTTGATTTATGTGCATATATATGAAATGGGTTGACTATCAAATTCTCTCCCTCTTCTCTCTACCTAGTTATAAGATTTATAGAAATGCTACTAAATAATGCATTGATTTAAATAGAAGTATTTAATTGCTTGTTAATGAATATTATAGGGCAATAATACGGAATGCTTGATCAATTCTGCATTAAGAATCCAAAGTGTTATGTCGCATATTAGGATATCATCAAAAGTACGTTTACAAGTGGAATACTTTTTGCATATATATTGTGATTATTCATATGATTTTGTCACTTAACATATCATGTTAGAGAACAATTATTGATTGAGATAGAGTTATGCATGGCGTGTAGAATGTGTATAAAGCATATGAAATTGTACTTTTGTGTTTTGGCTTCATGTTGAAAGATGGAAGTCTTAAGCTTCGTGAAGAAAATTTGCATAGTTAGTAATGTGAATATGAATGCTGAGTGGAATTAGTGAAAGATATAAAAATGATGCTACTTCCTTATTTAATTTGAATTGTAAAGCATATGCTATTTAATTAAAATACTAGTAGAGTGGATAAATGGTGATAGATATAGTGCATCCAAGTGTTATTAATTTTATTGTGAGTTTGGAAATCATTAAATGATTTGAAATTTATGCTTAAGAGTTGCTTGAGAAGGGTAATGTTAGGAATGTGATTACTTTATAATTTGATATCATGAAGAATGAGATTTATATAATGAGTGTATTCTATGTTTGTGTGAAATGACATATTATTACCTTCCAACATATGTATGCCTACATAAAAGATAGTTAGATGAACTTTCATGTGTATATAAGATTCATTATTAAAGAAATGTAGTTAGTGCAATAGCCTTAAATGGCTAATTCTCACTCTTTAACGCACTCAGGACATGTGATCTTGGGTATTGTGTGGCGGTTACTCCCTATAGTGTTCTTAAAATGGTCACCTTGTTTTGAATTCTGATTGTGACAGTGTTTTGACTGTCTTTTGACTAGTTTTATGTGACTGTGGGGGCTAGCATTTTATTTTGAGATTTATTATTAATGGAATGACCACTAAATTCTCGTTTCTTTTTATTTTAAATATGACACTTGTCATGTACTCAATTTTTTGAATTTCTAATTGTCGGCATCTTTATTTGTTTATTATTGTACTTGCCGATTTTAATTTTGAATTAGTATCATCTAAGGTGTCAGGTCGTCATTCTGAGTGTTTGAATTAGCTAGCCCTAGTTATGTGTTAAGCGTTATATCTATCATGTTCGTTTGAACATCTAATAGTGTGTTAAGGGAGAACACTACGGAGAGTGGATTTAGGCATAACAATGTAACCAATAGTGTTGTATTAAATTAAGAAAATTAAAAGTATCTTTCTATGATGAAACTCATTGGTAATCATTTGTATGCAAAATTTATTAGATAGAAGTGTAAACTAGATTTAGTGAATTGTGCATTATGCGTTGGATAATTACGAATGATTTGCAAACTCATTGTTTTGACGAGTGTGTTGGAATGCTTACATGGATTTTATTTCAATTAAGTTGACATTAAGTGTCATTGTATGTAAATTATATTCACTTACTCTCGTAGAACGAGATTGTATTATGTCTAAGGGTGAACTCACAATACTGGTTCCCAACTTTTGACCAACTTTGACACTTATATGAATATTTTGGAAAAAACCTTCACTTTCCAACACCTATAACTTTTAAACCATTAAGAATTTGAAGATGATATAAACTAGTGATTTTTAAAATCTTGTTTGTAGATTCTAAATATATTTTTTTCAAATTTGTTTGAATAAAATTTTATTGATTTTTCCATCTCCCTCAAAAAGTAGTTTTTTACAGCAAACAACATTTTTTAAGAGTGATGTGTATCCTGAAACGCATAATTTTTTTTCTATAAATGATAAAAACTTAATTCTTTTGAATTTTGGTTTGTAGCATCAATACCCAGGGCATGCAGTTGGTTTGATATTGATATGTTGAATATTTTTCATTTTATTAAGTTTTGAAGTTCGACTAATTATAATTTAGATATAGGTGTATGTTTGAACACATAACTTGTTCTATATATATCAAAATTCAATTTTCTTTTTTTTTGTTAGAAAGAAAACATCAATACCTAGTGCATAGATATTTTCATAATATTTTTGAATTAGTTTACTATTTTTCCCAATGCATTGAACAAAGAAGTTCATGTTCGGTGAAAAATCTACATTCATAAGAAATAAAATAAAAATATATTAATGAAATTAAATATATTAATTGTTATAATATTTGGAAATCTTATAATAAGGACTAAATACTTTTTTAAAAAAACTTTTAAATGAATTAATTTGACCCCCCAAAAGCTAATGTAAAATTGGTTTTTTATTAGCATTTGATAGATGCAAAGGAGACTCCATTGCAAGTATGATTTAGAAGTAGAGAGGTTCTATCCAAGAAATTTTGATCTAAGAGCCTTTGATTTAACTCTCTTCAATTAATTACTTAAAATGGGACCTCTTAAAGCTTAAATAATTATATTTTTTTAAAAATGTATGATTTTAGCAAAAATCAGGATGTACCAAAAAGTGGGAACCAGCTTTGTGAGTTCACCCCTAAATGTTTGATGTTTTGGTGTTACTAGTGAATTGATGTTTACACCATGAACCTTTATGCTTTCGATTTCTATACATTAAGTCCCTAGAGGTAGTATGCTACCCTATTAAGGATGAATTTATGTACTTAACCTTGAGTATGCTATGTTGCCCTAGTAATGTAGGAAGGAAAATATATGTGTAAGATAATATATCAAATGTGAAATTATCATCATTGTGATGAGTGTTGATGTGAAATGAGTGGTTTTCATTTTTGGGTAGAGTAAGTTATGATGTTTGTACTTTGTGATATATGCTTTGGATAAGAATTTCAGTAGATATTGTATGATTTATGCGGATAATGAAATTATGGTTCCTAGCAGTTGAATAAATAATGGGCATGTGTAACCTAGATAGTAAAAGATGATGTGACTATTTGCATGCTTGTGTAGCTCATTTCTTTTTAGTAATTAAAGATTGTGGAAGAGAAATTTGTTGAAAACCTATTTGAGTTAGGAAAGGATTGAAATAAATTTGTTAAGATGGTTGATTTCAATGTTGATTTTGGTAATGTTAGTATACTATTTTTGTAGACTACATCTTCCTAGAAGATAGTCAAGACTTTGGATTTTATTATGTGAGTTCTATGACTTATTGTGTCCCTATGCTTCTATCCTAGCCTTGCGACTTCCAGGAGTAAGTCAAACCCTAGGGGGGAGGATGTAGTACCCCTTCCCTGATTAGACTCTTTTAAACTCAGTTTTACCTTGGTTGATTTTCAGTGTCTTACTTGGATGGTTGATATACCATGTTATGATGTTATATTCAGGTATTATGCTTGATGTGTGTATCGGTGAATGTTGATTACGCATTAATTATTATGTATGATTAGTTGTTAATTTGATTAATGGATTACTGACATGGACTACACATTTATTTTATACGTGTGATGCGTTATCTACATGTTTCATGTTTGTAAGTGTATGGGGTGCGAGGAGATGATGTTCCTTCACTCACTTCGGTGAGATGGGGAATTTCATGATTCTCCTTCACTGATGTGTTTACTGTGGTTGTATATATATGCATATGTGGTTTGTTGATGCAGGAAATTGTAGGTACAAGTACCGTGTAGGTACGAGGTATCATCTCCACCCGGCTTCACAGGTTTGAGTGTGCCTTATTGATCCGATGGAATTGGAGGAGATAGTGATAAGGCTCTACAATTACCCTAGCCTTGCTCAAAGTGAGCATTGTCAGTTGTCCATTAGTTCCCTATGTTTGGTATGCAGGTGATATGTTTATTTGGTTTACTTAAGTTGTGTGTTATGTGTTTCGTGAAATGAAATATTATGTTTTAAAATATTTAATTATTTAATGTGTGTTAGTATGCATTTTTAAATAAAAGGATTAAATTAAATATGACCCCTTTTTGTATTTTTAATTGGCAAAATAAATTGCTCAAGTGGTTAAATTAGATTAATAGATTATATGATTTAATTGTTATCAATTTTTTTTTTTTTATATTCACTATCGTGGAATCTAGAGGTGTCCTCACCGAAGCGAGAATAATCCCCCAGTGTGTACGACCTGCTCACAAGGTAGCAACACACATAGACTTAACACAGTCAGGGACTCGAACTCAAGACCATGGGGAGCATATCCATGCCTTAAGTTGTGATCCACAACCGCGCGAGCTAGGGCCGAAGCCCTATTGTTATCAAATTTGGAAAACTATAATTGTGTAATGTATTTTGCAAATTGGAAAATAAACTTTTAAAAGAAGAAAAAAGATAAATCTCACCCATTGACTTTTTAAAGGGGAATTTTGGATTTTACAAAATAGGAAAAATATAATTTTTTTTGGAAAACTTTTCTATTTAACCCAGGCATTCATGGGAATGAAGGAGGTGATTTTGCATGCAAATTTTGGGGTTTTTTTATTTGTTTGAATTTGGGAGATCTCTTCTACAATTTGTCTTCCACGAAAGCATTAATAGGTTGGTTGAATTGGTTTTGTTTTGATTTTAGAAATTTTGGAAATATCTTAAATTTTGAAATCAAATTAAATCCCTGGTTGATAACTTGATTTGTTTGATTGGAAATAAAATCTTCTTCTTCCTTCTAAATTTGTGTCTCAAATTTAGAGTAAATTGATTTTTAAATTGTGTATTGTTATGTTGTCAAAATTTGGAAAAACCGGGGTAAATCTGGGTATTGTTTTAAAGAAAAAATTTCATGTTTGCATTGAGAAATTCCTCTATGATTTTGTAAAAGTTTCTTAATTGAAGTTTTCAATTTGATTATAGAATGAAAATGAGATTTCTTATGGTGAGATTGAGTTGGAAAAATGTGAAAATTTGTTAAATTTCATGGGACTATGCTGGCAAAAATTGCCCAAATTTGGTTGTTTGAAAGTTAATTTGTTTAAAAAAAAAATTATTCCTTGTGTTTATTAGACTTAGAAATATTTCTGAGTATACTTTTATTGTGATCTTGATTTTAGAAATTTTTTATTATAAAAAGATGAATGAAGAAGAAAATTAAAATTTTATAAAATTTAATAACTCAAAAATTTCTAAGTTATTGTGAAAACTCAGAAATTTTCTGAGTATTACTATGTTATGGAATGCATTTAAAAAAAAATGTATTTAATTCTCAAAAAAAATAAAAATATCTTAAGTGGTAGTGGGGGAGCTCGAGGGCTCAACCCCACCACCACTTGGGAAGCGCAACCCTCATAATGGGGAGCATTGTCCCCACAACATGTGGTGAGTGATGTCCCATTAATGGGCAGCATTGTTCCCCATGCTTTGGGGAGCGCTCAACCCATTTGGTGGGCCAGCCCCCCTGTGTGGGTAGGCAGCACTTTATAAAGTGCTTTAAACTTTTATCTAATAAAGTTTTTTAATTTTTGTTTATTTTTTTTAATTAATTTAATAATATTGTTACTAAATATTGCTTAATATATATATATATATATATATATATATTTTTTTTTTTTTTTTTTTTTTTAATTAGTGGATTAAACAGTATGTTAATGGGGAAATTTTGAAATTGAAAAAAAAAATGGATATAGTTGGAAATTTAATGATATTTTCATTTTAGAGAAATATTGATTTTAGATGAATAAATACATGTATTAATTTATATTTTTATATGTATTGGAAAATAGGCAAGATTGTATAATTGTAATTTTGGAGTTTAATTTATTAATGGTGATTTTTTCAAATGTGGTATTTTGAAAATTAGATAAATCAGAAAACCTTGGTCGACTTGCATTTTATCAAAATGGAAAAATAATGTCATTATAGAGTAGCGAAGATGCGTGTTTTTCATTTACTCTATTCGCATTTATTTTCAAAAACTGCAAGTCCTTGGTTATGTGTATTGATTGTTTTCACGTGTTTGTATTCGTAAATGGTCATGTCTCTAGTTAGAGAATCGTTAGTTATTTATCTGTGTGCAAGGGATTGTTTGGCCAAGTGGTTTTCTATTGCTTTGAACTCTGTATACTATTTCTTGTGTATACCTTGGTTTTAGGGAGTTTGTCTGATTTGTGGTTAAGTGTCATATGGGAGAGTGGCTTTCGAGTGGGGGTCATGCCCAAAGTGGTAAGTAGGGTAACCCATCGAAAGTTTGTCTAATTAAGTGATAGATTAATAATATATTAGGGGGTTTGGTAGTTCAAACATTAAATAAGATTAATTGTGCCCCGCTCATGGTTGAGTTCTTGTATAGACTCGGGATGCAGTGGGAAGGCCTGGAATGACAAACCAACAACCTTGTCCTCACGAAAGGATTGTTTGGGTCCACATGAGACTTGGATGGGGCCGGGGGTTCGGGAGAGGTTACTAGGATAACCCATGATGGGGGTGGTGACCTATGGAGGCATGTCAGGATAAGCATACCAAGCTATGTGATGACACTCTTCCCTTATGTTCACTAGTGTGCAGTTTGTGTTGATTTTTTTTGAAACACTATTGAGGGAGTCATATCTGATTGTTTATGTTTTTTGTGAGTACTTGATATTCATGCTATACCATGGGATTCTTATGATGGATTGTGAGGAATTAGTGTCATTGGTGCTCCAGTTATTCTCTTGTATTTACTCCATACCATGTTTCAGATAGAATCTCTTCCTTCTTCTTGGATCATTCATGTATCTCTTGGACCCTATGTGGTCATATGTATTATTTGCTTTTGTATGCCATGATGGGAGGATGTAATTGATGTAAACTTTATGTATTTTTCACCTTTTATTTAATAGAATGGTCTTGCACTTGAAGCGGACTCACAGATGTAGCCCATTAGGGGTGAACTTCGATATCAATTGGTTTTGTATGGTGTATGTGTTCATTTGGTTCCTTTTAATTTTGGATGTATGTATGGTATTATGGTTAAAATGTATAATGCAGTTTAGGTGATATTAATCTTAAATGTATGTATGAATTTATTAATTAAATGCAATAATATGGATTATGATGAATCTAGCTTTAGTGATGTAATATAACTAATGGCATTTTTTTATATTCAATCATGCTTAGTTTAATCTCTTATGGTATTTAATTGCTATGTTCATGTGGTAATCATTCTATTATGAGTAGGTTTAACCAATCTCATTGCTACTTGGATTAATAAACTTTAATGTTCATTGAATTAATCGAGTAATCTTCGTTGGAAACCCTTTAGGTGTTTAAGTTAAGTCTTCTACTTGTTTAATTGTTATTGCAATGTTTATTTAATGCATCTTTAAGTTCTTTAATGTTTTAAAAAAAATTGCACTCTTTTTGAGAGTTATAGTTGTATCCTCTAGGGTTTCTTGGCGGGGCATTACAGGTAGCTTCTATCCTAGAGTTCTTAGTAAGGTTTTTCGTTCAAAGTTACCCCTTGAAGTTGCACAAGCACAATTGAGGCCTATAGCCTGATAAGGTACCAAGCAATATGTAGTTATGCAAGTGTGATTGAGACTACGAGGCCCTACAAAATGCCCGATATGAGAAAACTCAAATAACTCCATTCTTCGAGACTTTAATCTCAAAGAGGCCTATTTATTATAGTGAGTTAGAATGCTTGGGTCTAGTTGTACTCACTTGGGGCATTCTCACAAGGTTATTACTTTTTCCCATTATGACAGGCCCGCTAAAGAAACACAAATCTCAAACTAGAAAAGCTTCAAGGGTTTGGATTTCTGATTGTCTGTGCAGACAAGAGCATACTCTCCTACCTTTTAGACTTTTCTCAAACATTAAAAACAAATTTTTTTATTTACCACATCACAATTTAGGTGCCTAGAAAATAATTAAGAATACTTAAAGTTTGCTTGAATCTCCTTAGGTAACCTGCAAAAACAACGAATCAGTAATCATATTTTTTTGAGCGATACAGGCATGTTCTTGGACAAACCTTCTGCAAAAACTTGTCAGATTGTGAAAATAACTTAGATAGACAAAAAAGAGATCAAGGTTAGCATTAGTGCCAAAAAAATCAAATCAGAAAAACCCCTAAAAAGTACTCTGTTTCTCATGCGAGAAAGCAAAAAATCGTACGAACTTTCTCACCTGACCATACAAGGATTCTCACCTACCCATACAACAAAAGATAGAATACCATACTATAATGAATAGAATGTCATATGAGATTTTGCAGAGAATGTACGAACATAATTCGAAATATGAGAATTTGATGATCAGCGAGACCAAAAAAATTGAGTTTTCAGCCTCACATTGGGCACCAATTAATGTGTGTGTGAAATTTGGAATCTATATTTGAAACACAAACACTCAATAAATCATTGCATGCATGGTTAGTTGATCAAAATCAATAAATATAAAAACTATAACAAATCGACCTATTGCCTCCTAAAAGATGTGAGTATAAATTTGCTCGCATATTTATCTAAGCAATACTAGTGACTAGACTACACCAAGACAAAGGATTTAATCTATATGAATGCAAACTATATGAATGCAAGATTAAGCAAATTAAGCTAGATTAATCTAAAATGATATGAGAAGCATGATTGTATGTATGATTAATCTAAAATGCTAATTATGCTAGATGATTGAGATATAAATGCCTATAGTAATGATGCTAAAATCTAGGATGCAAGGGATCTTTATTGCTCCAAAATGAGGGGTATTTATAGGATTCCCAAGGCCGAAGCTGAGGTGGCAGGAATCAATGGTCTAGAATTGATATGATGATATCAAGGACTAGAATTGAGGAAGTTGGATAATGTAATACCCTAAAAATGGTCATCTAAACCATGGGCCCCTAATCTCAACAACATCACCAAGGTCCTAACCAAAGGCAATTAAATCAATCTTGGGCACATTATTAATTCTTTAATCATCAAATATCACATGGAAAATCAATTACTCAATATTAATTAAATATTCATTTAGTTAATTGAATCATTTCCAAGAATATCATTTTGATCAATTATCTTATTTAATTTATTAAATATCCTTGCATATTTAATTAATTAATAAAATTGCCATTTAATCATGCAAAAGGAATTAATTTATTACAAAAGAGGAATTAATTACAAAACAAGACATGAATTGAAATTAAAATAAAAGAATTGAATTGAGAGAGAAATCAAACTTGAGATATTATTTCTTTTTCTAAATTTAGAACTTGAAATCAGAAAAGCTATTAATTGAATTATTCTCTAAAATTAGAACTCAAAGCTTTTCAGAAAAAGAAGTTCAGTTGCATTGATTTCTTGAATAAATAAAAGAATTATCTATTTTTATCACAAATGCATGGAATTAATTTATTATTATTTCTAATGCAACTTGGACTTCTAATTTGAATGCATTTCAATTAAACTATAATTGGAATTTATCTCAAGGTTAACTAAACCTGATTTCTCAATTATTTGCAATTAATCCTAAATTGGGCTTTTTTTAGCTTTTCTCTTGTGATTCTCTATAAATTCAGTCTTCAACTCTCATTCAATTTCACCCCAAAGATGTTTGAGAACATGCTTGGAGATTATTATCATGCTAATTTCGCTCTAGAGTCATTGAAGATCATTGTGCTTTTTTAGATTATTTGCATCCATCATTGTTTGAATCCATATTTGCTTGAATCCATATTGCTTGAATTGATTATTGCTTGAAATTATTCATCCATTTTGCATCCATATAGTTAATATCATATAGATTAAATCCTTCATCTTGGTGTAGTCTAGTCACTGGTATTGCTTATAAAAAATCTGAGAGCAATTTTATACTCGCATCTTTTAGAAGGCAATTAGTCCCTTTGTTATGGTTTATTATTTATTGATTATTATTTACTAACCATGCATATAATGACTTAATTGAAGTGTTGTGCTTGCAGCTATAGACCCCTTTTTCACACACATAGATAAGAGGTTAGAGGAAAGGACACATGTCATCTCTGTGGTAACAAGTGTCAAGGAACCTTGTTGGCAATATTACATTATAACAGACAATGAAAGATTGTTGGCATTTCAATAAGGATATTGAGAAGGTTGTTGATGATTATGGATATAACTGATTAAAGATGTTTACTATCTTGATATTATTATTTTGTCATTGATGTCAAGAAATTGATTTTCTAATTTAGTATGATGTTGCCATATCTTGAGAAGTATGATTTGAAGATTATAAAGATGTCAGTAAAAGACACAGGAAAGAATATGATGAATAAGGGGATGAATAAGGTATTCAATGGGCAACTACTACCGAGTCAGACAATGATGAGATCATACATATGTTGTAAATTGTAAAGGTTAATACTATACTATGTTACCAAGCAAAGAACCTAGTCGGTAAACCCTAAAGAACCTAGTCGGTAAATCCTAAGGTTATCCCTATCGGTTAATGAAGGCGGAAGGTCTACCGAGTGAAGTTTAGTATTCACCAATTTATAACCGAGTTGCTACTGAGTTGTAACCGAGGTATAACAGAATGCATTAAATGTTTGCATGCGTTATTTAATGAAGGAAGCTGATGAGTTGGAACTGATTAAATGATTGGTGAGCCATGGATGAAGTTTGTTAATGAATCTAAGGAAATGGAAAGCCGACATGAAGATCTACAATGTAGATTGAACCGCAATACCCTGGCACAAGTTCCAAGAAATGTATGCAAGTTCCAAGGCGGGGTAAAACATTTTCAGATCAAAAGATGCATTGAACCTGGACAAGATTGAAGATCTGATGGCTATGATTGATCATGGGAAATGTGATCAAGGAGCTTAAGCGGTTACCTAATTGTTTATAAATAGGAAACTGTTGATAAACAATGTATGCAAGCAAGTGTATGCACAGGGATGCTACATAGTGATTACCGAGCACAAAAGCTTGAAGACCTGTTTGAATAATAGAGTATAGAAGCCCAGTAGATAGACAAGATTAGTTCCTTTGTCTAGATTGTATTGAACAAATAGGAATCTACTTTAGCATTTTAAATGTAAAGTTGCAGATAGAGTTTTATTACTGTTATTTTGTGAAAGTGACAGAAAATCTCTTAACCGAGTGGACTTAACAGTCTTATTTGTAAAACCCTCTAGCAATGTGACATTCTAATTGAGTGTTTGAAATCCTTTAACAAGGTCACTTCTAACAAGGTGAAGATCCTAACAGATCTGAGGAAAATCCCTTAATCGGGTCACATCTAGCGATGTGTTTGTAATCTTTAATAGGATTTGCTTTTAATCGAGCATACTCTAGAAGAGTATATTTCTTAGTGGGTCCGAAATCCCATAGTGGTTTTTCCCTATTTGGGTTTCCACGTTAAATCTGGTGTTATGAGGTTTATGATGTTTATATGCTTTTGAGTTTTTATGTTTGACAGTTTTTGTTATATTACTGATATACATGTTATCGAGGTTGAATCTAATGTTTTTATGGATGATTAAGTTTATATGATTCACCCCCCTCCTCCCCACTCTCATCTTATTGGCTATTGGATATGTACTTATATTAAGTATTAGAACTATCAATTGGTATCAGAGCTTTGGACTCCAGAAGAAAAGTTTAAAGGCACTTGAGTTAAAGATCCAAAGATGTATAAGAGGGATGCACCGAAGCTGAACAAGTCAAGTTTCTCTACATGGCAAAAAAGGATGAAGCTACATCTATCAGGAGTTGGAGAATATGATGTATACTATCTGGAGAATGATTTTGATACACCGAGCACCTATCCATTGACTATGGAAGAGATAAAGGCAAAGCAAGAACATATTCAAGCAATGATTGAAATAACATCTGCATTGACCAATTCAGAGTTTAATGACCTAGAAGGCTGTAATGATGCAAAGGCAATGTGGGACAAACTCATATCAGTGTATGGAGGAGATGAACATGTTCAAAGAGAAAAAGTAGATAGTCTAAGAGGACAACTTGAAACTATGAGGATGAATGAAGGTGAGAACATAACTCAGCACAGTACAAGACTAAAGGAGATTGTCATTCAAATCAAAGGAGCAGGTGGAACTATTGAAGAAAAGGATATAACAAGTAAGTTGTTGAGAACCCTTCTACCAGCTTATGCAATTCGAGTCTCTACAATCAATGAATTGAGGTCTGTACCTAATATGCTAGTTTCTTTAGATGCTACTATTGGTAAGCTACATGCATTTGAGTTAAGTAATTTTCATAACAATGGATCTTCGGTAAATAAAGTTGAATCTGCATTTAGTTCTTTTCATCTTGATGAATCTAATGATTACAATGAAAGAAAGTATAAGTACTCTGAAGGAGATCACAGTGGAGCAAGTGAAAGATTTTGTAAGAACATGGAAGAAGTACACAAACTGTATGAGGAGATCAGAAAGCAAGAAGAGTTTGAAGCACTACTAGCCAAAAGGTTATCGAGAGGCAAAGGTAAGTATAAAGGAAAACTACCTTTGAAATGTTTCAATTGTGATAAAATAGGACATATGGCTTCTAACTGTCCTGACAAAGATTTTACTGAAAGGAGAGATTACCGAGATGACAAACAGAAAGATAATCATTACAGAGGACACTGAGACTTCAGAAGAGGAGATAAAAAGACATGCTTAATAGCTGATGAGGAATCCAATGATGATAAATTAGATGAGACTGATACAAAGGAAGTAGTTTATGTGGCTATCAAATATGGATCAGATGAAGAAAGGTATGAAGAAAAAGCCCTAATATCTCACATAAACACTAATGATTCTTGGATTATAGATAGTGGATGCTCACATCATATGATAGGAGATAAACACAAGTTTGTTATATTGGAAGATTATGATGGAGGCTATGTTAGATTTGGTAATGATGCACCATGTCTGGTAAAAGGTAAAGGATCTATAACACTTCTTGATAATGCAAGATGCAATGATGTTTATTGGGTTGAAGGTTTGAAATACAATTTGTTGAGTGTAGCACAGCTAAACAACACAGGTTACCGAATAGAATTTCAGAAAGGAATTGTCAAAGTTCATGACAAGAATGGAAAGTTAGTTGCTACCGGGACACAAACAAAAGGTAACACATTTCACCTTGACTCAACTCGTAACAAGTGTTTGTATGCAAAGATAGATGATACCTGGTTATGGCATAAAAGGTTTTGTCATGTCAATTTTGATAATCTGATCAAAATAAGCAAGAAGCACCGAGTAAGAGGTCTACCGAGTCTTGAAAAACCTGAGAATGCTATGTGTCGAGGATGCCAGATGGGTAAGATGACAAGATCAAGCTTTACAAGTAAGTCATACACTTCTAAGGGAATTTTAGATCTAGTGCATACTAATCTTTGTGGTCCTATGAAAGTTCAAAGTTATTATGGTGATAAATATTTCATATTATTTGTGGATGACTATTCAAGGATGATGTCAGTAATGTTTTTAAAAGAAAAATCAGAAGCTTTTCAAATGTTTAAATGGTACAAGGCAAGAGTTGAAAATGAAACAGGAAGACAACTGAAATATCTTAGATCAGATAGAGGAGGAGAGTTCACATCTGATGAGTTCAACTTATTCTACAATGATCATGGTATTAAAAGACAAGTCTCTGCACCGAGAACTCCACAACAAAATGGAATAGCTAAGAGAAGAAACAGATTTATTGTGGATTGTTCTAGAACACTGATGATTGAAAAGAAGGTGCCACAAACATTTTGGAGAGAAGCAATAAGCACAACAGTCTACACCTTGAACCGAGTTCAATTGAAGAAAGGTACTTTGAAGACACCATATGAAATTTGGTATGATAAGAAACCTAATGTAAGTTATTTTAAAATCTTTGGAAGTAGATGCTATGCTCACAAAGATGATAGAAATGGCAAGTTTGATCAAAAAAGTGAAGAAGGAACATTTCTAGGTTATTCTTCTAGAAGCAAAGCATTTAAATGTCTGATCAAATCATCTAACAAAATAGTAGAAAGTGCAAATGTGAAAATTGATGAATTTGTAGAAAGAAATGATGAAGGAAATTCCAAGGAACCAGAAGACTATGATGAATTTGTCTATGTTCAACCGAGAAGTCTTACCGAGAAGACTGTTGAAGAAAATGAAGAGGATATCTAGTTACTGAGTGATGAAGAAGATCATACAGAGCCTACCGAGCCTATATTAGCCAAGTATGTCAAAAGACATCATGTACCAAGTTAGATTATAGGAGATAAGGATGATCCAGTGATGACACGAAACAAACTGAGACAGAACACATGTTTGATATCTGAATTTGAACTAAGAATAGTGAAAGAGGCATTTAACAGTGAAGATTGGATAAATACTATGATAGAAGAGATTGATCAAATCAAGAAGAATGACACATGGACACTAATCCCAAGACCAAATGACAAAAATGTAATCGATACAAAGTGGATTTTTAGAAACAAGCTAAATGAAAAAGGAGAGGTCATTCGAAACAAAGCAAGACTAGTTTGCAAAGGTTATGCTCAAGAAGAAGGAATTGATTATGGTGAAACTTTTGCACCTGTTGCTAGACTTGAAGGAGTAAGAACATTGTTGGCCTATGCTGCTTCAAAAATTTCAAGGTATATCAAATGGATGTCAAATCTGCATTTCTGAATGGAATATTAGAAGAAGAAGTTTTTATTGAACAACCTGAAGGATTTGTTGAAGACAATAATAAAGATCAGGTATGTAAATTGAACAAAGCTTTATATGGTTTGAAACAAGCACCTAGAGCATGGTATGAAAGATTACACTCTTATTTGATTAAGATTGGTTTTATAAGGACAAGTGAGAACAACAACATGTACATGAAGAATGATGAAAATGAATACTGATCTCAACCATATTTGTTGAAGATATTATATTTTGTGGAAATGACTCTTTATGCAAGAACTTTGGAAATGAAATGAGCAAAGAATTTGAGATGTCATTAATCGGTGAGATAAAGTATTTTATAGGTTTACAAATACTAAAAATGAAAAATGAGATTTTCATTACTCAATCCAAGTACATAAAGGAAATCTTGAAGAAATTTGGAATGGAGGATTCAAAACCAGTAAGTACTCCTATGACTACCAACTGTAAATTATCAAAGAATGATGAATCTGCATCTATTGATGAGACACTTTACCGATCCATGATTGGAAAGCTACAATATGTTGTTCACAACAGACCAAACATAGCACATGCAATAGGTATAGTTGCAAGATTCTCTGCAGATCCTAAGGAAACACACATGACAACAATCAAAAAAAAATTTAGATACTTGAAAGGCGCTGAGGATTATGGCTTAGTATATCAAAAAGGAAAAGATTTTGATTTAAAAGTTTATATTGATGCTGATTGGGCAGGCAACATTGATGATAGAAAAAGCACAAGTGGAGGAGCTTTCTTTTTAGGAGAAAGACTAGTGAGTTGGCTTAGCAAGAAACAAGGATGTGTTTCACAGTCAACAGCAGAAGCTGAATACGTTGCTGCAGCATTGAATTGTTCCAACATTGCATGGATCAAACAACTATTGGAAGGTATAAATGAGAAAGTTACCGAGCCAGTAACTACATTCTATGACAATACTAGTGCCATTAATATTTCAAAAAATCCTGTTATGCACTCTAAAACAAAGCACATCTCTATCAAATATCATTATCTTAGAGAAGAAGCTCAAGAGAAGAAAGTGGTGTTAGAGTATGTTAGCACAAAGGAACAAATAGCAGATATCTTCACCAAGCCACTACCAAGGGACACTTTTGAATATCTCAAAAGTAAGTTAGGGGTCCTACTCCTATCTTCTACTCACTGACCGAGTTTAGTGAAAGCATCAATCCGATGACTCTATTGAATATCTTTTAGGAGTTGATGTTGCATTACACACTTTAGGATGTTTTCTAAAGGTGTACAGGAATTATTACAAGACATTATATAGGGAACAAGAATTTAAGACAAAATGCTCTACCGAGACTCAGTTGATAAACAACAGGAGGAAATCACTTCACACAGAAAGAAATTGTGTTTTAGTTCTTTACTTTTTGGCATTGTTGTCAAAGGGGGAGAAGACTAATATCAGGGGAGAAGAATATTAGGGGAGAAGACTAAGAGACAACTGAGAAGACTATAGATTGGAAAGAAGACTGAAGAAAAGAGGAGAAGTCTAATGTATGGGGGAGAAGCATTTCAGCATTTCATAATCATAGCAATCCAAATCTTTTTAAGGTCAAATCAATTGGTTTTTCCATCAATGCCAAAGGGGGAGATTGTTGGCAATATTGCATTATAACAGACAATGAAAGATTGTTGGCATTTCAATAAGGATATTGAGAAGGTTGTTGATATAACTGATTAAAGATGTTTACTGTCTTGATATTATTATTTTGTCATTGATGTCAAGAAATTGATTTTCTAATTCAGTATGATGTTGCCATATCTTGAGAAGTATGATTTGAAGATTATAAAGATGTCAGTAAAAGACACAGGAAATAATATGATGAATAAGGGGATGAATAAGGTATTCAATGGGAAACTACTACCGAGTCAGACAATGATGAGATCATGATGTTTAGATTGTTTTAACATCATACATATGTTGTAAATTGTAAAGGTTAATACTATACTATGTTACCAAGCAAAGAACCTAGTCGGTAAACCCTAAGGTTATCGCTATCAGTTAATGAAGGCGGAAGGTCTATCAAGTGAAGTTTAGTATTCACCAAGTTATAACTGAGTTGTAACCGAGCTATAACAGAATGCATTAAATGTTTGCATGCGTTATTTAATGAAGGAAGCTGATGAGCTGGAACTAATTAAATGATTGGTGAGTTGTGGATGAAGTTTGTTAATGAATCTAAGGCAATGGAAAGTCGGCATGGAGATCTACAGTGTAGATTGAACCGCAATACCCTAGCACAAGTTCCAAGAAATGTATGCAAGTTCCAAGGTGGGGTAAAACATTTTCAAATCGAAAGATGCATTGGACCTAGACAAGATTGAAGATCTGATGGCTATGATTGATCATGGGAAATGTGATCAAGGAGATTAAGCGGTTACCTAATTGTTTATAAATAGGAAACTGTTGATAAACAATGTATGCGAGCAAGTGTATGCACAGGGATGCTACATAGTGATTACCGAGCATAGAAGCTTGAAGACTTGTTTGAATAACAGAGTATAGAAGCCCAACAGATAGACAAGATTAGTTCTATGTCTAGATTGTATTGAACAAAAAGGAATCTACTTTAGCATTTTAAATGTGAAGTTGCATATAGAGTTTTATTATTGTTATTTTGTGAAAGTGACAGAAAATCTCTTAACTGAGTGGACTTAACAGTCTTATTTGTAAAACCCTCTAGCAAGGTGACATTCTGATTGAGTGTTTGAAATCCTTTAACAAGGTCACTTCTAACAAGGTGAAGATCCTAACAAATCTGAGGGAAATCCCTTAACTAGGTCACATCTAGCAATGTGTTTGTAATCTTTAATAGGATTTTCTTTTAACCGAGCATACTCTAGAAGAGTATATTTCTTATTGGGTCCAAAATCCAACAGTGGTTTTTCCCTATTTGGGTTTCCATGTTAAATCTGGTGTTATGAGGTTTATGATGTTTATATGCTTTTGAGTTTCCATGTTTGACAGTTTTTGTTATATGACTGATATACATGTTACCGAGGTTGAATCTGATGTTTTTATGGATGATTAAGTTTGTATGATTCACCCCCCCCCCCTCTCATCTTATTGGCTATTGGATCTGTACTTATATTAAGTATCAAAACTATCAAACCTTTCTGATGAGAGGACAAGTGTCCAAGGGTCCAAGGATACATGTGGAAAAAGTTCCATGTGTCTCAAGGGGAGAATATCCAACCCATAAGAGGTTAGGATAAAAGAGGTTAGGATGTGTAAGATAGGATAGGGTTAGTTAAATCCAGGATTAGATAGAATGGGTTAGGTTAGGTGGTTAGAAGTTAGGAGCCATGTGCTCACATTTGAATTTAGAAATTCAAATATTAGGAAAATGGTAATTAATATCAACAAACTTTAGTTTGTTAATCTTAATTAGGAATTAGAAGAATTGATTTTAAATGAGGGCAATTAATTAATTTAGAATTAATTAATCAAAGGGGGTTATTGAATAAACTATATAAATAAATCAATTAGAATTATTTACTAGTAGGTGAATAGGGAAATTAATCAAATTGCTTGTGAATTCAATTAATTGAGAAGGGGGATTAATTAAATAATTGTGTATTTAATTAATTATCTTTAGACCATTTTTTAGGTGTATACACAAACAAAATATGAATTGTACTTGGAAAGATTGATGATGATGGTAATGCTTTGCCCAAGAGATCATAATGAAGATTAGGGCATGAATGAAGAAATATAAATGACAATAAAACCAAAAGGAAATGATAATTAAAAGCATAGAGTTTGATTTTAAATTGGACTCAAACACATTAAATGTGAAGTGTGGGAAATTAATTATGTAAATCAGGCCTGTAGCCCCGATTTGCATAGTTAGGTGCATTTTGGGTCTCCGGGCCTGGTTTACACCAAAACTAACTACACAAGTGTAGAATCGGGTTTAAGACTCGATTTGACACCAAAATTAATAAAAGTGAAATAAAACTAACTTAAAAAAATGAATACTAAAAACTTTTAAAGAAAGGACTTTAAATAAAAATGACTTAAGGGCCAAGTCAAGAGAGGGAATTTAGATGAAATTCACCTCTATTGACATTCTTAGAGTGTATAGGCCACAATTCGGACAAGGATTGCGGGGGTTATCCTAATTTTTTTTTATTTGAAAGACAAATATAAAAACAAGATAACAAAATGTATTTAAATTTTTGGACTTATTGATTTTATGCTTGACATCCAAAATGCTTCCAAGAGTCTTGGAATTCATGGATGGATATGAATGATATAGAGGTATTTTAAATGGGTTCATGTAGGTGGATGGTTGGAAGATTCTCAAGGATGTACGCCTTTGTTAATCTTGACTTATGATAGGCTAAGTGGATTGTGAGCTAGGGGTAATAGATAGTGGATGAAGAGATATAAGGACCTAAGATGGATGGAATGGATGAAGAGGGATGTGTGTGTGTTTGGATTTAAATGGAGGAATGTAGGATTCAATATCAATACCAACATCTTGAGAGTGAGCTATGCAGCCAAGGTCATGACAATTTGGATTTTCTTTTATATGAAGGGGTTCTAATATACCTTGTTCATGGATGCCTAACCCTTCTCCTTGATAATGTATGCTTTGACAAATATTTTTAGCAATGGGATACTTGTTTCTTTTTAAACATGATGCAATTTCATTTTTAGGAGAATATGGAATGATAATCTGATTAAGTAAACTAGATTGGATGAAAGTGGAAAAACCCATTTGATAAGTAAGAGGTTTGTGAACATCTTGGGTAGAGGTGATGGGATATAGAGGAGGATTAGAATCATGAGGATTATTGGAAGGATAATTTATTGTTGAGATGGAAGGGGATTGTCTTGCATGGAATGAAATGGTATAAGGGGCTCATCTAAGCATTATAGGGAGATGGGATGTTGGTCAAAAATTGGATGGGATTGAGAATTTTAAGTATCTTGATTGAGTTTAGAACTTATTTCTTCATACTTTGGATTATCCTCTAGACATGGGTTATGAGTTTGGATATGCATGGAGGATTCTTTGAGTTTTGGCATAATAGGGATGGATTTTGAATGTGACTCTTTGGAGTGGGTTTTACTAGAAGTGGAGTGCATGGTGGTATTGGCTCAATTTTTATCAAGAATTATATTAGCTTGGATATCTATTGTGGATATCCCTTCAAGATAGACTTGAAAGGAATTAGCATTGGATTTATTGTTTGATGGAGATGTTGTGGATTGGTGTTGTGAAGTTTCAAGGTGTTAAGGAATTGTACGAGAGATGGATACTACTTGTGGGCCAATTTATTTGTGGGAGGTAGATATGTCATTGGTGTGGTTGTTTTGGGACCAAGCCATTGCTAGACATAGGTAGAGGATTTTAATCATGCTTGGAAATAGTGTATTGACATATGCCTAATTCCTCATTAGATGAATTATTAACATGTTCTTCAATAGTAATGTCACCTTAATCAATAAGGTCCCGAATGAGGCTTTTCAATATTACACAATAAAAAGTTTTATGTCCTTTGGTCCTATGGTATTCACAAAAGTCACTATCATTCCACCACGAGGATTTTACTATAGGTTCATAATGACAAATTTTAGGTAACACAATGGTGTTTGATTGGATCAATTTTCTTAAGTAAGATTTGATTGGTTCTCCAAGATTAGTATATTTTTGTCCTTGTGTCTTGTGAATGTTTTCTAGAAGGATTGTTATGGTTTTTTTATTTGGAGAAATGTTTGAGTGGTTGTGAAGATTTGTCATGGGGATACATGTTTAGGAATGTTTAGGATGTGGGTTTAGTCAAATTTCTTGGGAATGGTCAATCTTTTTTTTTGAATAAAAGGGTAAAAACTTTATTGAAAATCAGAAAAATGCATTACATGGATAGGCATAGCCCCAAGGCCCCTAGTGAAGACAACCAAGCCAACCACACATCAACCAGCTTCATTACCATCCATGTCCTTAGTGAAAATCTTCTGCAATTCCTGACAATAGTCCCTAGAGAGGTGCTCCCAACCTTCCACTTTCCAATCGCTGTCATGATCTGAGGCCCACTTGGCTAAACAATCTGCCCCTCCATTCCATTCACGAGGAATATGGATGAAGGACACCTGCTCCATTATGGAACTAATTTGGAGAATCTGTTGAACAATCCCTGCCAATTGCCACTGAATCCCACTCACCTTCTGTTCAGTCAACAAATTAACAACAATTTGTGAATCCGATTCACAAATCACCTTCCTACAACCCAACGCCAAAGCCCTCTCCAATGCATAAAGAATCGCAAAACCCTCCATAAGATTATTAGACTGCCATCTTTTATGCACCAAGAAAAAGAAAACAACCTCCCCCCTACTGTTCCTGCCAACACCCCCTATTCTAGCCGGGCTTGGGTTACCCCTAGATGAGCCATTAGTGTTAGTCTTGATAAACTCATCCTGAGGGGGTACCCACCTTCCCACCCTTTGCACCTTCTTAATAGCCCATCTACCTCTCCGGACACAAGCCGAGGTCGGAGATAGCTCCTGCAATCCAAGCCTACTCACAATATTTGCCTCATCTCTACCCAGCGGGAAGTTCACCTCACACTTAGCTTCCACTGTCTCCCAAATCATAACAGTGATCCTATTCCAAACTTGTTGAACAAACAATTTGGCCTCCCAGAAAATCCTCCTGTTCCTTTCGAGCCAGATCTGCCACAGAATGAAGATGGGCCCAATATACTAGACAGTTTGGATGAAGGAGGATGAAATAGGAGGTCTGCCCAAACTGCTCCAAAATTCCACCAGAGAATCAACATGGACACAAGGATGCTTCCACACCCCCCACCAATAGTGCCGGATAAGCATAGAGAAAGGGCATCTAAAAAATAGATGAGAGGAATCTTCCTCTTTATTACCACATAGAACATAGATAGAGGGCCCCAAGAATCCCCGCTTACAGATATTGTCCCATGTAAGACACCTATTCCAAGCCAAAGTCCAAGCAAAGTAATTACACTTTGGCCAAGAAGCATTATTCCATACTTGTTTCCACCAATTCACTTCCCTTCCCTCAAGTCTTTGCCTCGTCAATTCCAAGTAACCACTAGCCACCGAAAAGACACCCTTAGGATTTGGGGACCAAGCTAGCCCATCCCTCCCCTTGAGAGAGCTACAGTGTCTATTTGCCAAAATGCCCTACAGCTCAGCACATTCTTCCTCCATCCCAACCACCGGCCATTCATTAGGATTCTTCCACCTTTCCAAATCTAGTTGACCGCACTTGTAGACCACCTTAAAATCACTCACCCTTGACCATCCCTCATCCAAAAACCTCTGGCCCAGGTTTCCAAGGTTAGGAAAATGATCAAGGATGGGAGGGTAACCATCCCAAGAGTCTTTCCAGAAAAGGACCTCTTCCCCCCTTCTGCAAATCTAGAAAAGCCCTGCTTTAATGAGAGAAGCCCCCCACTTAAGCGTGTTCCAGATTGAAGAGCCCTTTCCTTCAAGCAGATATCTAGGGATTTCCTCCAATGGGATCCTCTGCATATATTTATTGGCTAGAATCCTGGCCCAACCTCGATCCTACTCAACACACCACCTCCAGTACAATTTAGCTGCAAGAGCCTCCCCAAAAAGAATAGATTTCCTTAACCCAAGCCCCCTCTGCCTGCTTTGGGCTACACACCAGGTCCCAATTGACCAGACTCCACTTGGAAGCTGAAAGATTTCTTGCCCATAAGAACTGCCTAGCCAGAGAATCCAAGCCCTTCAAGAACCACTTAGGTGCCACCTAAAGCATACATTGATAGGTTGGCAGAGCCTGAACCATCGACTAAATCAGTTGGACCCTCCCCACAAAGGATAACCATCTATGGGTCCAGTGTTCAACCTTCGATCACAATTTATCCAAAATCCCTTGCCATGACTCCCTAGGAGGGTTGCCAGGAGAGATAGGAATTCCTAAATAGGTCAAAGGCAGGGAGCCAATTTGGAATCTCATAATAAAAGCAATCCTCCTTTGGATATCTTCTGGAGTGTTGAAAAAGAGGATAGAAGACTTATCCTCATTAATCATCTGGCCAGACGCCACAAGATATACATCCAAGACCTTCCATAAATTAGAAGCTTCATTGATCCGAGCTAGCCCCATAAGGGCTGTATCATCCACAAACTGTAAGTGAGACTACAGCTGCAGGTCATTACCCCAATTCCAACCTTGAATATTACCCAGCCCCACATTATGCTTAATCAGCCTCCCCAAACCCTCGGCAAGAAGAATGAATAAATAAGGGGAGAGGGGATCCCCTTGGCAGAGACCTCGTGAGGCCCCAAATAGCTCAGTATGATCCCCATTGATAAGCATCGAAAAAGAGGTGGATGTAACACAACTCATCACCCACTGGATCCATTCATCAACAAAACCAAAAGCCCTCAGGATCTTTTGAAGGAAGGACCACCAAACTCTATCATATGCCTTGTCCATATCCAACTTGATAAACATAGCCTTTCCTTGGAGGTTGCCATAGAGTGAATGGTTTCCGTAGCAATGACCACTCCATCTAGAATTTGGTGGCCTTCCACAAACCCACTTTGCTCCTCCGAAATAACACTCCCTAGGCACTTCTTCAATCTATTTGCAATCAGTTTAGAGATGATCTTATATATCACATTGCAAAGAGAGATGGGGCAGAACTGACCTAACCAGTCGGCCCCTTCACATTTGGGGATTAGATCAATGAAGGTCGCATTCAAAGCCCTAAGCATCTGCTTATTTCTCTGGGATTCCTGGACCACATCCAATAAATCAAGCTTAATAATATCCCAGAACTCTTGAAAGAACTCAACCGGGAACCCATCCGGTCCAGGAGCCTTCCCTTTCCTCATATGGAAGACAATCCTCTCAAGTTCTTCCATCAAGATAGGTCCCAGAAGTTGCTCATTCATCTCCCTTGAGACAAGATAAGGGATGCAAGCCAGAACCAAATTCTCCTCCACTGTTTCCCCCTGAGATTCTTCCCTAAAGAGGGACTAGAAAAACTAAAGAGCCTCCCTAGACATCTCCTGCAAGGATAAGCACTGCTCACCTCTATCATTGACCAGAATAGGAATGGAATTTCTATGTCTCCTTGCTTTCACCGAGTTGAAGAAGAAAGTCGTATTCTTGTCCCCCTCCTTCAGCCAATCAATGCGGGCTCTCTGCTTCCAATAAACTTCTTCTCTAGTCTCCCATTCCTCCACCACCTTGACCACCTTGTCTTCCTCTCTGAGCAAATCCTCTGACAACCCATGCTCTCTAATTTCCCTGGTGATCTCACTCAACACAATTTGGGCAGATTTCTTCTCACAAAAGATGTTCCCAAACCCTTGCCGGTTCCACTATTTAAGCTGGCACTTAACAAATTGTACCTGTTTGGCAAAAGTGAACATGGTAGTGCCAAAGGCCGGCCTACCTTTCCTCCACCAGTCCGCCACCAGATCCTGTAAAGAAGGGTCCCTAAGCTACATAAGTTGAAATTTGAAAGAAGGCGAGTGGGCAACCCGAGCCGAGGACAAAACCAGCTTGATGGGCCAATGATCCGACCCTCTCCAGTCAAGAATCTCAGAAGTTGTGGACCACCCCCCACCAATCCAAAAGCAAGACACCAGAAAGTGATCTAACTGTTCAGTGATCCAATTCTCACCGACCCTCCTGTTGTTCCAAGTGAACAAGCCATTGCTAGGCTTGATGTCAACCAGCTGTAGCCAGGAGATACTATCCTGGAAGAGGACTGAAGATGGTTCCAACCGCATGACACCCCCCTTCTTCTCACTCAACTCCAAAATGGCATTGAAGTCTCCTGCCATAATCCAAGGATGAAAAGGGGCCAGCCTTCGCATACCAGCAACATGAGACCATAAGTTATGCTTACCCTAAAGATCAGTGGGAGCATAGATATTTGAAAACAAAATGACCTCCCTAGTCTCGAGAGTAGATAGCACCCCGGATATCAAGGATCTGGAAGCGGCCCACCAGATAGGGTGAATCCTTAAAGGGTTCCAAAGATAGGCCACTCCTCTCATGGATCCAGCTGCCCCAACACATTGACATTCGCCTCGCCCCCATAGCTTTGGCACAAGACCCATCATACTCTCCACTGAAAGTTTAGTTTCTTGCAAGAAAAGGATATTAGGAGTGTGATTCCTAATCAAATCCTAAACAACTTTTTGTCTAGGGCCTCTGTTCAAGCCCCTTACATTCCATGAGAGTACGATCATTTGGGAGGGTTGGAAAAGTGAGAATCCAAGGTCTTTACTGACCCTGACTCAATCAAATTCTCTCCCATCATTTTGATTTTATCCACATCCTTCTTTCTGCCAGCCTTTGAGATTTTTTCTAAGGCACTTTTCTTAATATCCTTCTGATGGAGACCCAGGTGAACAGAAGACTTACTAGACCTAGCTCCAGCCAGTTCCAATTTCAGGGCTATTGGGGACCCCTCTCCCCCACCCAAAATCACCTCTGAACCAGGGATGAGTCCCAGCTTGGCCCCTACAACTTTCTCCATCTCCATTTGTTGGTCTCTAGTCACTACCAAGGCCTGGGAAAAGTCCTCCCTAGCTTTGCCTGGTGCCTCCCCTGAAGCCCCCTGATCCAATGGGGTAAATCCCGGATTCACTTCCTATTGGCTGAGGTCGTCCAACACTTCAAATAGGTTAAAGGTATCCTCCTCCTGCCTCTCCTGAAGGGACCTCTTTTGGCCCGATTTCTGTTCCTTGTCTTAACTGGAACAAACCCCTTAGCCCTCACAACATTAGTCACCATAGCACTTTTACCTTTATCCACCCTATCTTGACCCTGAGCCGGTTGTTGAGGTTGGTACACCACTGGTTTATATCTAGGGCATTTATGTTGAAGATGACCATACTCATGACACAGTCGACATCGAAAGGGTAGAGTCTCATAGTCTAGTTGTTGAACCCATGAGAAAGAACCCACACACATATCTACAGCATCTGGTAATGGTTTACTGAGATTAATTTCAACACAAATGCACGTAAAGGTCATTACCTTTCTCCCTAGTGTTTGTGATGAAGATCCCACTGGTTTCCCCAGCAGTGCTACTAGCATCCTTAACACATCCTCTCGACAACATTCCACTAGAAGACGTGGTAACCGAACCCATATAGGGACCCTATTTGGGAGCTCCTCCGAAGGGTTAAACCCCACATGCCAAGGTTTGATGAACAACCCCACCTGATTCTGAAAATATGGGCCACCTTCAAAAACCCTATTTCGATCCTCCATACAATTGAAAGTAACCATGAAATAATTGTTCGCCAACAGCATAATCTCCATTTCCCCATCTGGTGCCCAAGACCTTTGCACCCAGTTTTCCAGGAACTGCAGAGAGACCCTCATTCCTAGAAATTTGTAGTAGAGCAAGTGTTTTGAAAAGTACTCCACATCTTCCACTATCATCTCTGGAGGAATGACCAGCTTCGGCCTTTCACTGCATCTCTCCAGGCACCCATTAATCTTCGTAAGGCGAGAATTACCATTGCTTCCAATCCTCGGTTCTGAGGAAAAAAGGGTATTGGAAAATGTCTTCATATTCTGAGTGGGGGTTTAGAGCCCACCGCTGCATGGAAGTCCATGGCTGGAGCCCCCTGAGAGGCCTCACCACCAAAACCCAACATCGTAACTCAAAATTTTTTAAAGGGCCACGAAGGCCAACCTAAAACCCCAGCCCGGAGAAAACCTAGAGAAAGCACCACCCCAATAGCTCCCCCTTCCAAGCTCCTCCCAAAAGAACCCCCAAACTGACCCCCAAACCCCATGGGAGTCCCACCAGGAGCCCACTACCCATAGCCTACCGGAGCCCTTCCTCCCACTCGGCCACCCCTTACTCCCGCACAGCCAATCTTCCCCCAACGGCCGGTGCAGTAGCTCTTTCCCTCCAGCTACTCCCAGCTTGCTGCTCTCCCTTGACAACCTTCACTCCCCTCCCCTTCTACACCTGCAACTGAGTCCTCCCATGAGCTAGGGCTTCAAAACCCTAGCTTGGCCACTCGACATCGCCTGCACGCACGCCATCATCAATCCATTCTAATTCGGGAATGGTCGATCTTCAAACAAAAGAATGTTTTTTTTTTTTTAAATGTTTGAACTCAAAGTCCACCTTCAAAGTCTTCTCATAGGTCTGCAATAATTTACCTTCAAAGTCTACATTTAGATTTGCAATAATTCTCCTCCAAAGCCTACTAAAGTTTACCTATGTCTTTGCTCCAATGTGCCTCTTAATTTTCTCAAAAATATGCTCGTGTATGTTGCAAAAGGACTGTCCAAAATGTTTCTTAAATATGTACCAATATCTTCTACAATTTTTTATCCAATACTTCACAAATACACTCATTCAAACTCTATAAATATTCTCATACAAGACTCATAAGTCTTCTCAAATGAACCTCATAAGTCTACACATGAAACTCATAAATCTATTCTTGAAATTCTAGTTAGAAATCCTTAATTACTACCCTTCATAATATCATTGTTGCACTTCATGATATAATCTCTACTCTTGATTAAATTATATCTCTATTTATTTTCTTTCTTAAAATATCTCACATCTTCTATATCTCTCCACTTGGTCTTCTTTTATTCATATATATATATTTTTTAAGCCACTTTCTTTTAAACTCATATTACACCTTTTTATATCTCTTTGGAATACCTCTTTACCAAAAGGAGGTGACCATTCATGTGATATCAACCTAATAATTAATAAACTATATCTTAATTTAATCCTAATACGAAATTGACCAGCAATGATTTATCCAATTTTAGTCCTTCTTGCAATACAAGGTCAGTCATAAATTGATTTAATTGTCACTTTTCATAATAATCTATGCCCTTCAGAAAATTCATTGCTCCATATAAATTTTTAATATATCATTATTCACTTCCCATTATTAACACCTATATATGTCTTTTCTCACAAATTTGATATAATCTTTTTACATACTTATCTTCTTCAAATCTGCATGTACTTCTCTTTACAAATCTGCATTTGAGTTCCTTCATAAGCCTGTTGTAGATCTCTTTAATTCAACTATAAATATATCTACACTTTTCTTGAAAAAACTACTTGTGATATGTTATTAAATATGATATAAAGCTTCTAAAAAAATCTGCAATGCTCTGATCATAAGGTCTTCACAAAGTCGATTCAATATTCTTTAAAAGTTCTTTTTTTTTAAAATCTGCTATAAATCCTTTATCCCATCAAATGTATAGTCTTTGAATATGATCAATGTAATATTATATATTGAATATCAACACCCAATTCTAATGCCACTCATTAAATCATTATGACATTTATTTCCTTTTACATCAATGACAACATTAATTCCAACAATCTTGGCTAAGCACTTTGACATCAATGACAACCTTCAATAATCTCGTTGTCGCATCTTGACATCAATGACAAACAATTCAACAAGTTAGGAAATTTATCCTACAAGAATCAAATATTGAGAAACAAAACACTACAAAAAGTATCATATAAGGTGAAACCATGAGAGTAATTGACAAAAATGTGAATAATTCTAGCAAAAACATGGACAAAATATTTTACCTAAGAGAAATTAGTAAGCTCTCTCCTCAACAAGAGATAAGTGTTCTAGTAGTGAGAACAAGAGATAAGTGTTCTAGTAGTGAGAAAAATAATGAGGTTGGAGAAGAGGGAGAAGTATCTACAAAATAACCAAATATAAAAATTAGGAATGGGGATAACACAATGATTATATTAAAGGGAGTGAAATTAATAGATTCACTCCCAAGGGATGAATGTTGATTGATTTTAGGTGGTCCCTTTATTTGAGTTGAATTGGATACTGTAAAGATAAAGATTTAATGCTAGATCTAGGGATAAAGATGGAAAATTGATGTAAATTAACATAAACAACTAGTTGTAGATATGATATGAAGATTTAAAATCAAATCTGGAGTGAGGAAGATTAAAAAAACCTGTGATTGGAATTTGAGCCTAAAAATGCAAGACAATGATGCTCCAAGTGAAATTTATCTTTCTAAAATCAAAACGCTACTTAGAATCAAAACCCCAAAAGTTTTTTCAAATTTTTTTTGGACATAGTTGTGCAGGGAACTACCCTATCCTCCACTTTTTGCACCTGTTAAAGCTAGATTTGATTATCCATGTCTACTATGCCTAATTATAGATTTATAGCTCCTAAACCTATAAATTGCACCTACAAAAGAGAGAAAGATGTTTGAAAAGGGGTTTGCCTAGGTCAAACCCTCAATTTAGAATTAACCCTTCAAATGAATTGAAATTTTGAAGTAAATTCTAAATAATATACCTGAGATCTGTTGTGGATGATTTTAGGTTGACAATGTAATTCTCTTTGAATGTGATCACAAATGTTGATGCAGAAACATGGCATGCCATGATAAGACATGAATGACCTAATAATAAATACATTGCTTGCATGAAGATTAATGTAATTTGTTGCTCCATGATGTCTAGATCTTGAATAATGCTTGAAGGATATGGTGGGATGGAAAGTTGCATTAATGATCGATGAATGGTTGATGATGATAGTTCTTAATAAAAAATGCTTGTGATGAATTGTAGATGTGAAAATTAATCTAGGATGAATGCTCTTATATAGGGTTCTCAAGGTATTTCCCTGATTAGGTTGACCTTGAAAGGTCAAATTCAAACATTGTTATCTAAAACCAACTAGTGACAAACATGCACTAGGATATTCAAATTTGGGCTTAATTTGGGGGGACAAGGGTGCCTTAGGTGCCTCTGTCTAGGACAATGACACCCCATGTTCTATTGTCCACCCAAATCAAGGTGAAAAATGTGGAGATAGGGTAAACACAACCCAAGATAGAGGTTCAAACAACCATGTGAATTGATGACACCAGTTTCAAGGTAAAATACCAAAAATAGACTTGGATGAGAGCTAAAATGGGTCACACTAAGGAAGGGGCACAAAAAGTGGTGTAAATTGTACAAGGTTACAATTTTTGATGCTACCCAATAAAAAAATTTGGTAATATTAAAAATAAAAATATTAAAGTGTTAGTTACTACTATATTGGTGGTAGAGTTAAGGTTTCACCAATTAGGATAATAAAACCACTAATCTTACCTAATAGACCAATACATTAAAAAGGAGGAAGAAATTCAATAGATCTAGCCACAATTAAATTAAGGAAAAAGGGCTAAGGTATCAGTTAAATTCACATATTTGTTGTCTCCCCTTTTAGAGTTGAAATTGGATGTGAATTATAAGGTTTAGGGTAAAGAAATGGATGATTTGAGTGAAACAACAATAAAAAAATGTGCTACAGCTATCAAACAGAGCCACAATCAAAGATTTGAGCAGAAGAAGAGGATCAGATCTTGATATTGAAAGTTCAGACTGAATTGTCAGGACCAAGGTGGTATGTCATCTTGGTCCTGTAACTCTTGGATAGGCAAGTATGATCTTTTATAAATCAATAAGATACACTGGATCCACTTTTTAAAGATTAGGCAAAATTCTTGAGACCGTGGTGGTAGCTCATCCTGGTCCTCCACTTTTCACGCCTTCAAAATATGAACATGTTCGTTGTCATCAATTTTGTCTGAATCTTCAATCATAGCTCTTGAATCAATTTCCTGCACATAGAAAGAGAGAAAAAGGGATTGTGGATAGGGGTTTGCCTTAGGTCAAACCCCAATTTATGAATTAACCTTGAATTGAATGTAAATGCTAGAAGATATATGTTAGATATGCAATGGTTGATAGGAAGATTGATGATGCAATTCTAGTTAGATATAATCACAAATGTTGAATGTGATGACATGACAAACACATGAACATGAATGACTTAATCTGCAAACGCACTTGCTTGCATGAATATTGATGTGACTTTGCTCCATGACACTTGAAGGATAAGGTGGGATGAAATGCTACCTTGAATGCTTGAGAATGCTTGATGACAAATGCTTGAATGTTATGGATGGATTCTTAGAGTCTTAGATTTAAAATGAATTAATAATATTTCCTTATATATTGATTAGGCCAACCTCCAACAATCAAGTGTAGACATAGGGACCAAAATCTATTGGAGAGGGGGAATGTTTGCCCTCATTTAAAATAATTCTTGTTTAAGGAGGACTAGGGTGGCATGACACTATGGTCCAGAAAGGGGTACCACATTGCCCTTCTCCTCCAAAAGTGGGACAAGAAGCCATCAAACAAAAGGGGCATAGCCTTGGGACGAGGTCCACTCAACCATGTACAAAAGTGACATCAAGTTTGGAATAAAGAGGGCCTAAATGGGAATATAGGACACGCTAAAGTAGGATCACAAATATGAGGTGTGAATTGTACCAGTTATAATTTACGACACTACAACTACTACTAGTATACACAACTTTATTGATAGAAAACTAGCTAAAGAGCTCAATTTATTTTTTTATCTAGTCTCTAATTTTCAAGTCATGATAGCCGGTTTGAAACAAATCCCTTGCAGTGGTAAATGCCATTATATAAAAATCTCAAGCTAGGAAATTATCATTTAGATTCATAATTTTTGCTATCCTAGGGGAATGGATATATATTTGTGTGTGCAGTGACTTAAAAAATTAGGAACAATATCTTTTAATTTTCAATCCTTATCTATGGCTTTTAGTACAAATGAGAAACAATATGTCAAAATTTTGGGGATACAATCACCAAGTGAAATCATTAGCTCCTATAGGATGAAACTACTCAAGATACGTTCTTATAATATAGGAACACAATAAAATTTTATAGAAGCACAAGATATGATAACTCAAGATCGATTGAAAATTCAAGAGATTATTCAACATCATCAACAAGTATTTCAAGAACCCAAGTTTTACTTGTAATTGGATACCATAGTCATGTCATTCAATTAATATCAAGAAACATTGTTCATCCTAACAAAAGTGCTTATTTATCTCCTATAACTATGATTGACAAAAATGATAATCCATGGAGAACATTCTCAAATTAGAAGAAGCTAAATAAGGTCAGACATAAAGATAAGTTTAATACTCATATTATTAGTGAATTGGAAGATAATAAAACACATGCAAAAAAACCAAACGTGTCTTTAGTGTAAATGAAGGAGAATACTCAAGATATCCAATGTCACTTAAAGATGTCAAGATGAAAAAGAGAGTATTTTGGGGTCTAACAAGATACTAGAGAATATTTTTTCATAACCATAATTATATATATAAACATTTCTTTTGGGAAGGTATTAAATTGAATGTCCAAAATTTGGTGTAGAATGTTTGACATGCCAACAAAATAAAGGGGAAACAATAAAGATTCAATACCTCTTACAAATATTAGGCATTCCAAAATAACACTAGGTAGAATATTAATGAACTTTATTATGGGGTTGCCAAAGTCAAATAATCTTGATACAATTTTATTTATTTTGGATAGACTCATTAAGAATGCATATTTTGTAGACTCTCTCATTTGTTTCCCACTAATACTATGGAAAATGCATTCATGTGAAATATAGAAAAACTTCACAAAATTTCCAATTTATCAAATTTCAAAATAGACCCACCTCAAATTCCTAATCAATTATAATAATTTGTTAATTGAAGATGCAACATGGAGAAAAAATTATATGAAATATATTATAAATTTATGTGTTGAGGGTGGTGCTTTTTTGTAGGGGAAGGGAATGTTATGATTCTAATATCATATATTTTAAGTCCTAAGTATAATTAGTTAATCACTTGTAGCATGCTTAATCTTAACATAAAGATTAGTTAATAAAAAAATCCCTCTTAATTAGAATGAAGGGGTATGTCGCTACATATTTAAACCTACAAATAATGAAGAAATATTTCTTCCAAACCATCATATCTTAAAGTATTTATTGGACCTTGAAGTGGTATGATATGGTATAGATTTTTGCATTTATTTATAATAAATATTATAACATAATGATGAATTAATTACATGGATAGTATGGTAGTACCATTTTTGTGATATAAGTCTTGAGCAAGTCAAGTGCAAATCAATCCCATTTTGTAGATAATATAAATTTTGTAATTAGTAAGGGAAACATTACATATATGTAAAGGAGAAGGAGCCATGAGAATCCATGATAGAAAAAAAGGTCTATCTAAAAGAGTCCTCGAACCTTAATGAGAGTAAATAAATGATCTTGTCATGAAGTACAATGTCTTGTAAATGATAAATGAGTTCAAATGATGCATAAGATGGGTGAAAGATAAGACATGTGAACAAGCACAAAAAAACCTAGCAGAAATCTATACTAACATAAAAGATAAAGGTATGTGTTCATCAAAATGTGAAGGAAAAGAATATTTCCCTAGCCTTAATGTAGGCTAATCCAATATAGTGTTTGTACATATAAGAAACAATTAACCCAACTCAATTAATGATGATTTGTAAGCTTATGAAGTTTGAAGCTAAATGATATCCCAAGAAAACAAAATTCAATGGATAGAGGGTACTAAGCTTTATGATGGAAGATGTGTGCCCTAAATGATGATTATGAAATCTAACTATAATGGTTTGGGAAATTGTACCTTTTCAATGTAATACTTAAAATTATATGTTATACCTACACTCTATTTATGATTAAGTTTGTGCTTATAGGTCACTTCCACAAAAACTAGTTTGTACTTTTGTCATGTAGATTTGATCTCCATGATTCCACATTCTTCCTCACTAATTCATTAAATTCATCTTTATTTGCTTGAATACCTTTATTGATGAGATTTAGAAATACATTTATAGGGTTGTTAACTAGTATGTTGATAAGGTACATGTTCTCCTAGTTCAACTCACAAAATTGTTTTAAATGATTGATAGGCAACAAGTTTCAATTGTGCAAATGCTCTAGAAAGATGCATCACTAGGTTCTTTTAAAGTACTCTACTTAAAATGTTTATAGCATGCTTGTTTTGTAAATGTGAATGATATTCAATTCTATTTAAATTTTTAAATGAGTACAATTAAATACCTTTAAATACAATGTATAGAACTTGGCCACGGAGATAGCCACTCAAGATCTAAAGGCCTATATATAGAAAATACAAGATACGTAGAAGATCAACATGACACAAATAAAATATATTCTTATCAAAGAATGGAAATAGAATGGATGTACAATATACAATATGAGATACCCTTGGTTATATAAGCCAAGGTGAGAGATAAGTTTATACAAGATCATAACATGTGCCTTAATCCTATACAATGAAACAAATAACATGATAAATATTAAATGACCTAGAAAATAAAAAGTAAATGCCAAGATAAGATAATATCACAATACATAAGAGTCCTAGAAATATTCCTAGGACCTAAGTAAACTTAACATGTGGATAGTGTTGGGAGACAATGACCAACTAGCCCTCCAAATATGGGACACTTGTGAGCTCACTTTGCAAGTGTGTGAGAAATTGGCAAGTTGTATGCACTAGGTGTCTCATTAAGTGAAGACAAATGTATCAACTAGATGAGGTGAGACAAAATACTAAAATGTGCGAAGTGGATACTTAAGTAATGTGAACATGACAATATTTAGGTATTCTCTAGTTTGATAAAGTCATTATTTACACCAACATGCCCCCTGAGTGCAACTTAGAGAGTAATATATGCGTGATGATCAATCTTGGCTATAAGGCCATGTTGGGTAATCCTATACAAATTTATTGTAAAGCGGATTAAAAGGGAAAAATTCATGGGAACAAAATTCCTCTCCAAAAGAGAAATGATATAATGTGAATGAAATGCATAAGTGAAGTTCGATATGTCATAGAGTGAAGGAATCACGATGACCTCCCAAGGACTACTTCTATGCACAATCACAATAATATTCCCCCCCATAGGAGAGAAAGAAGAGACTATGTAGCTCCCATAAGATGATGCTCAAATTCTCCATGTGATGCCCTACTAGAAGGAACCTTTATGAAGCAACTTTGAATTATCATACAACAAGTGATGATGAATGAGAACAAAATATGTGATTTCATGTTGAACCTTTGGACACTCTTTTTGAAGCTTCTCTAAATTGAATACAAGAATTGTTAATTTGATGCCTTTTGGACCTACATTATTGGAAAACATGTTTGAAAATCTTTTTGTAAGGAATCATTGATGTTGTTTGTGAAGCATTTCTAGATTCATATATAGCAACAAGTTACGAGATCACAATGCATGTCAAGGACTATATTATTCATCTCTATGTAGTTGTCAAGAGGGTATGAAAGTTTTCAAAGCCTTGAATTCACCAAAGTTATTAGAGGCACAACTCAAGACAACCTTTCAAGAGGAATACAAGTGAGAGAAATTTGGGAGTGTTGATGGCATGACTCACGAAAGTGCACACTAGCAAAACTCAAGACATCATCTTCATTCAATGTTAGGTGACCCCCCAATTTTAAATGATAGTTATTGAATAATGTATTAAGGTCTAATGGATACAAAATATTGAAATATTTACTTTTGCAAGAAACAACACTCAATTTGTAGCTATTGATTAAAAGTTATGACATAAACAAATTCATGTAAAATAGATTAGTTTTAATACATTTGTACTAAAAATTGAAAGAAATCTCTAAGATGGGAGTGGACATAAGATTCCAACTACTTGTTAAAATCAACATGAAAAATGCTTTTCGATAACTATAAATTTATCAAATTTTGCATTCATGAATAAAAATAATGACAAAAAGAAAAAAAACCAACACCCCTTTACAAACAATTATGCCTTTACCAAAAAACAAAGGAAAATCTCTCCCTAAACAAATATTTCTTAAATTAAATCTACCAAAATATATTTTCATGATTTTAGTAAGTTATATAAACCACTAACATTAAATATTTAATATGACAAGGCTTTAGAAACCATAGAGAGAGATAAAGTCCATTTTCTATTGGAGGATTGGATGCCAATTTGGAGTCTCCATGTGTTGTACTTTTCTTTGACAATCATTGATGAAGAAAGCCAAAGAAAGTGCCGAGTGGAGAAGAATTCTTAGCTTTGGGAGACCAAGTCTAAAGCACTATGAAATTGAATGGAGATGAGATTGTCATAAGCCTATCATAAAGCTACCAAAACCACGGGGTCTTCACTTAGTGAACATGGGTTATATCATGTGCGCTAATAGCATACTAAAGAATCCCCCTATTTTCAAAAAATATTGCCGTAAACTCCTTTTTTGTCACCCCCTCCCAATACACAACCCGAATTAAAAACCTCCCTATTTTCACCAGATATTGTATTTTTTCAAAGCTTGAATTGAAAACCCCCTATTTTCACCAGCTAGGTAATATATTGTTTTCAATTTTGGGGATATTAAATCCTCCAATAAGAATGCATGTGATATAATATTCCCTAACTAGTGAAGCCCCTGTGACCTAAACTTAGATGCCAATCCTCATCTCTATAGAAACAAATGCAACTCTAAATAAAGTATCATGTAAACAAAAATTTTGAAGGTTTTTTAGTCAAGTGATCCTATTGTAAAAGGTAGATGGTGTTGATAGCAGCTTTCTTCTCACCCTGCTAATGTTATTGCCCAGATGTGTGTAGTGGATGACACTACCAAAGACCTCCTCATCTCCTTCATCACTACCTTCACTTTCTCTATTCAATGGAGAAAAAAATATTCACAACAGATATAGACTTTTTGAAAGTCCATGACAAAGGCTATGTAGAGAGATAAAGTGTTGAGTTAACATGTTGCCACACTCATAAAATATTACCATCTAAAATACATGTTAGGTCGATGTGGAGGTGCAATTTGAAGTCGTCCAAACTCTAACAGATATGTCAACCCAAAAATAAATAAATAAAACTTTCATGGCCTAATCTTGATTGCAAAGCCTATGGATAGGTATATTGGGATCAGTTGTAACAACTTTCACGCCACAACTTTTGACATAGGATAGAAAAAAAAATGAGATGTGGTTTTAAAATGCATAGGTTTGTACACCACTTTTTAAACCCTGCAAGATATGTTAACTTGCAACAAGCTGAATAAGCCAATATTTGCCTCCAAATATGTATTTTTATCCATGAGGACAACATAGGAAGGGGGTTATTGGACCCTCTACTAATTTTTTTCCCAAAAATTCATGTAGAATGGAATTTTGTATCTTATAATTTATAAGAAAAATTATTTTCTGCAAAAAAAAAGTTATCGTTTTGAATCAATTCTTGATTTAATGGCAATGAAAGTTTGACTTCATGATAGTCTATGCTAGAACTATGTGCATAGTCATTTGTATGCAAGAAGGACACATGCAAAATTGGAGAGAGAACTAGTGTGTGAGGAGCCAAGGGAGTTGAGCAATATTTACTGAAAACTGAAATGAACACCTTCAACCAAAACCAACTCTTATACAATGCTGATATTTAGCTAGAATCAAAATGTACAACAACCTTCTATAAGTGAAACCAAATTAGCAAAAATATCAATATCTATCATATAAAATGAGAGTGTAAGTATTGTACATAAATAGCCTGACATATATAGGCAAGGATGATGGGATGAGAAGGCAAGAGACAATGATTGACTACTCCAAAAATGGGACACTTGTGAGCTCACATGACAAGTGTTCGAGTAACTGACAAGTGTGTATCCACTAGGTGTCTCATTAAGTGAGGACACTTGTCTCAACTGGATGAAGTGAGATAAAAGACTAAAAGTCCCTAAGTGGATACTTAATTAATGTGATTAGGACTATCTCTAGGTATGTTTTAAGCTAACTAGTTTTATAAAGCCATTATTTACACAAACAAACAAGACTTACTAGGTGAACTAGTTAGGTAAAATATATTTTTTACACTAACACCCCCCCTCTTAATTTCAACTTAGAGAGAAGTAGACAAAGACAAATGATTAAAATATTATGATGATTATGGGTCCTAGCTACTAAGACATGTTAAGTACCCATATATAAATGCAATGCAATATCTCACAAAAAGAGAAAAGGACAAACCCTAGTGGGACAACAAACCTCCCTAAAAGAGAGAAACAATAAAAGTATCTCTCAAAAGGATGAGAAGGAAAAAACCTCATGTGAAGAAAAGATCCCCCCTATAGGAGAGAATGAAGAGAGAAGGTCAATTAACCCCTTGAAGAAACACCACACACCCAAGAGAGCTAAAAAATGATGATACTATCAATGAAGGGTTTGATGAATATATTTAAAACCTACTCTACTAAAGGACAATATTGAAAGCTAATGACACACTCTTATATCAACTCCCAGATGTGTGCATATGTATCTTCATGTGGTTAGTTTTTTGATGTTGAAATCAAGTTTTTTGAGATCTAGATGACACTTTGATTATCATGAAAGAGGATAATGGGTTGTGGAATGGTGAAGCCAAACTTAGAATATTATGAAGCCAAACAACCTTAGTAGAAACATTAACAATTCCTTGATTCTTGTTGGTGTGATTAAAGTGTTGTACCTAGTAAAGTACATCACCTAGAGGTCAAAATCGCACATGTTACTTAAGTATATACTTAGGTACTATAGGCATCTAAAAATGTTTAAGGCTTGCGGTGTCATACTTTGACATGTCTGTGTTACCTTGTTTTAGGGTTTTTGCATCTTATTAACATTTATTCTATGTTGTGCACTTGATCTTTATCATTTGTTGGCATCTTGGCATTCTTCTACATTTTCTTTTCCCTTCCATTGCATTTTTAGCATTTTCAATTAGGTCTTGTCAATATCATCTTCAACTTGTAATATTTGGTCGTAATCATCTTACCATGTCAATTAGACATCATCAATCCTAACCGATGTCAGATTAGGGTTTTATCCTCAATCTTTATCATTTTCAATCATCATTTTCGATCCTTTGTCAATTGTCAATTATCGATCCCTTATCAATTTGTGATCGATTTGTCATTGATCTTTGTCAATCAATATCAGTCTTTTATCAATCATCAAGTGTCTATCATTTAATCATGATCGACCTTATGTCATTTTCTTCATTTCTGTCATGACCTCATTGACATTCTTGCATTTCTAATTTTTCTCCTAGGGTTTTATGATTTATTCATTTAATCCTATTTGACATTTCCCTTCTAGGTTAAAAAAATTCATTTATCCTAGGTCTCTTTTTTCATAATTTAATGTTTCATTTAATTGGCTAATTATCCCCTTTTGTGAATTAATTAATGAATGAAAATTTATTAATTAATCTCACCTAATTTATATTTCCTCATTTCTAATTTTTCTAATTTCCGAACTCCTCTTTTCCACCAAATTTTCTCATTTGTCAAAACAAATTTCCGCCTAATTTATCCTCTTCTAGTTTGCCTTATTTTTGTGCTTCCTTTTGTCATAAGATGGAAGCACGATTCTCTCATTCATCATAAGTGTTGACATAGCAACATGTCATATCTCTTGAGATAGAAACTTTTCCTCACACCTTGCATGAGAAATTCATCATAGTCATGACATAGAAGGTGTCATAACCTTTCCCTTTTTGAATCATTATCCAATTTCAAATGAAATTGCTTTTCTCATCCTCTTTCATGCTAATTTCATCCTTTCATCAATTTTTCTATAAATTGGTCTCTCTCATCATTGATTTTTGACCACATTTTGAGTATCCTTATGCTGTCAATTTCTCTTGCAAAACTTTCTTTCACTTGCAATTATGCTTTGTAGGTGAGATGTACAATATATTTGAAGGAGAAAGAAAAACAATGGATGTCAATTAAAGGAGATTGTATTTGGTTTGTATTTCTTGTTTACATCTAATCTTCAATTCTTTCATTGAATGTGATAGGAGTTAATTTCATTTTCAATTAGGTTTGTGGTTGCCTAATTATGTGCTTTTGATGCTCATTTCTATTTTCCTAGTTACATTTTCTGGTGAACCCGACGTGAACATGCAAAATCTAACAATTCCATGAATCCATTTGCATGTAGGTTTTAGATGTTGATATATGTTTGCACATAGGTTTTTTGAACTAATTTGTTCTTGCGTGCAGGTTTTTGGTGCTAATCCATTGTTGCATGCAGGGTTTTTGAACTAATTTGTTGTTGCATGTAGGTTTTACGTGAGGATCTATTATTGCATGTGGGCTTTATGGAGTCTAAACAATGATTTGTGTGGGATTTCTTAACATGCAAATAACACCAATTATTCACATAGTTTGATTAGAGGGTTTAAAAAAACAACAATTTTTCACATAGCCTAATTAGGAGGTTTTAATGAACAACAATTTTTCACATAGCCTAATTAGGAGGTTTGAATGAACAACAATTCTTCATATAGCCTAATTAGGAGGTTTGAATGAATCCTACAATTCTCACATAGTCTTAATTAGGATTTGGATCAAAGAAGAACAAAAAACTTCACATTTCATGCATGCAAAGGGTTTAAAATGAATAACTAATTGCATTTAATGATGGTTTAAATTGATCAAATAAGGTGGAATTAACCTCATCTAGTCTTCACTAGGATGCAAATGGATCAATTAACTTTCTAAAGGTTAAAGAATCACTATTTTTCATTTCTTCTTTTATTTTGTGTTTGTGATTTTACCTTTAGAGGGCATGGCTCTCGATTTGAATGGAACTTTGCATAGGCATTGATGAGAGGGAATGACCCAAGTGGTAGCGGGCTAAGACCAAGCTCTTCCAAATCACTATAAATAAATTTGTTTGTGACGAAATTTTGAAGCGTCGGGTGTCGATGTTTCATACTGATGTAAGCCTCCCTCAGTGTCTATGTGGCATGTAAAAACCTATAGAGCATAACCTCTACAGGTTGGAAGGCCTCCTTAACAGAGTGAAACACCACATGTATGTCCACCTAAATGGATGCCTTGACTAAAACCCTTTGTTCTTAGAGACCAAAAACCTTCTAGTTGTTGGTACAAGAGGTCGAACCTCTAATGACATCTCACGTTCTTACAACTCTTAGTAGAGATACAAAGTTTTTCATGGGGAGTTTTCATGGGAACTAATGCTTGGCTGCCTTGAAGAAGTGAGTGTTCTGGAGTGGAGCCAATGGAGTCAAGCATCTAATTATTTTCTTTGAGTAAGAATAGTTGGGAAACTAAGTGAGATCCAACAATTATTGTCCTTGCTAGCCATAGGATTTGTTGTTGAAGGTGCATGATTGTCTTGGGTCAAAGTCAAACAAACATCTTGTCTTTTATGCTTGTTAAAAGTTGAATTAAAAAAAAATTGTCACAAGTGGTCATAAAAAACCTTGATTTTCAAAAGTAAACAAGTTTTCAACAAGTCCAAACAATTGTCCAAACACAATTCAAACAAATTCAACCTTGGTCAAAAGAGTTTCAAAGTATTCATCAAACAATTTGCAAAGATTTTACAAACATGGCTTGTCAAAAGATTGGGTATCCTTGTTTCAAAATTTATGTCACTTAGGTTAGGTGTGGCATAGTTCAAACTCTAGGTTTTAGGTCACATAGACATTACCTTTCATTTTAGTGTCCTCATTTTGCACTTAGGTTTAAAATCATTTCCCTAAGTCTTCATTCCATTGTCATACCTAAGCTAGGATTTCACTTAGGTGATATCTTGCATTATCTTTGTCATACCCAAACTACGCCTTGGCTTAGGTTGCATCTTGCATTATCATTGTCATTCTGAAATTAGGTCTTCACTTAGGTCAAATTTATTATCTCACAAATCATTTCCTTGCATTAGGTCAATATCATGGCATAGTCTAAACCCTAGGTTTGTCTGAGGTTCGCATTGTCATACATTTGCATTTGTATCCCTAAGCTCACATCACTAGGTCATTTCATATCCTTAGGTCATTTCATATCCCTAGGTCATAGCACATCTTGAGGTCATTTTCATATCGTATCTTGGATCATTGTAATAATCATTGTTCCCTTGCATAATAGTCCCAAATTAGGTTTGTCAAATTCCAAAAATCAAAAATTTATATTAAACCCTAAGTCATTGTTAGGGAGTCTTGACCTTGTCCAAAATTTGTCCTTTTGTCATTATCATTTTCTCAAACCTAGCTTAGTATTCAAGCGTATAGGTGAGACATTTTCAATTTGTCCTATTATCATTTGGTAATTTTGTCCTTTTGTCCTCTTAAGGTCTTGACTTCATTTCAATTTCATAAGGGTCACATCTTTAGGGTTGCATTTTAAAGTTTGTCTAAATCTTCAAAAACAACAAAAAACACAGGTTGCACTTTCACCCTAGTTTGCATTACCATTTGCTAAGGTTGCATTTAGTTGCATATTATTATCATTTCAAAGTTCAAAAGACCAAAAACATAAGTTGCATTGTCAATCATCTAGGTTGCATTTAGTTGCATATCCTTGTCATTCCAAAAATTCAAGACGACCAAAAATAAAGTTGCATTTGTCATTCTATTAGTTGTGTCTCATTGTATTCTTAAATCCAAAATCCCAAAAAATATTGCATTGCATAGTGGCATGTCTATTGAAATAAGGTTCCAAGCTCCTATAATGCAACAAAGTTTGACATATCAATCAGTGATTGGTCCAATGAATAACACAATGCAATCAAGTTTTAATCCAAGATAATCACAATTCTATCCAACCCAACAACAAGGCAATATCAATCAAGCTTTTTATGATGAAACAAGTGTCCAAATACAAAAACTAGAGGAAAAACTAGCTCGAGAAAGAGAGATTCTAGAACAAAAAGTGAAAATCAGTTACAAGATTAGATACCAAATAATGAAAACACTTTGAAAATTTCAAGGTCCAAATCAAAACCTTGAGACAGTTGACGTAAAAGCTCTCATCGAATGATCAGACATACCAACTCTCCTCGCACAAATTGAGATGATGAAACAATTATAATCCACAAGCACAAATTTTAACCAAATGCCAAGCAAACCTCAAATAAAATCTTGAATCAACAACCAATCATTCAACAAGAACCAATGATCCAACATACACAACCAATGGCTCAACATATATAACATATTCCACCAACACAACCAATGATCCAACATGTCCAACCAACACAATCAATGGTGCAATTTCAACAATATGCTCAACCAAACATACCATGTCAATAATTTGTTCAACCAACTGTCAAGTATCAACAACAAACACAATTAAAAAATCAATATCAACACTTACAACCAACAATTCAAAAACAAAAGTTGCAACACAAACCAAGCCAAATTTCAAACATGTCAAATCAGTTCAACCAAAACTTAATTCAAAATGAAAACATCACACCAAAATATAACCAAATCACTTTCAAACAAATCCAAGATCAAAACACAATCATGTCAAAACCTCACAAGGATTCAAATGCATCTCCAAAGAAAGGTGGCTCTATTACACAACTCTTAAAGATATTCCTCAGTGATACTTCTAAGAAAGATCAAATTCATGCACCTATGTCTAGCAATGGCTCATCCCCCCATAAGAAAATTGACTCTCCAGTGGCATCTATTCCTACACCTTTCAAATATTTGCAAGAGCTTTACATATCATCCTCATCAAATGATACACCCAAGGGCTATCCACAATTGATTGCCAAGCTAATCCAATGGATGATGCATGTCCCTACCATTCTTCAAAAATGCTAGACCCAATGCCACCATGCACTTCATTTCCCATCAAACCTATTTTAGAGGACTCAATTCAAATTCCATCTCCCTCATGTCAAAGTATTGATTCCTTTCCAGAATCCCACACGCATATCCTAAGTCCAACCCCATGTCAAGAGAATGATTCAAAGAACAAAAAAATGAGTCCTAGAACAAATCAAGATCAAGATCTTGAAACCTTATCAATATTCCATCCAAATGTTGACCAGTATCACATCCTCCCAGACACTCCTGTTGGTCCCCCTATCCCTGTAAATACTATCCAAATTCATGTGACACTTCTCTCCCTGAGAAAGATCAAGATATCTTAGCCCATCATATCCCAAATGATCCCCTTCCATTGCATGACCAAAATTTCCTTTTAAGTCCCATTGACAATCCACTCCCTGAGCAATGTCAAGATATACCTTTCATTCATCCTAATGATCCCATTGAAATCCAAGAGAAGAGCACTTTTAAAGACAAATCCAATGATCTTCCTCCTTGTCAAGATCAAAGTATCCTTTCAGCTTCATGTCCACCACAAGACTCCATCATTCCTTTAGATCCTCTACAAGATTCCTTTGTTCCTCCATCTCCATGGCCTAATCCTCCATATACACCCCAATATCTCATTTCTTTTTATGATCCCATTATTCCTCCCCCTCCATCTCATTAAGAGCATGTCATTGATCCGAATCCCCCTCATGATCCTAATCCCCCTCACGATTCTAACATGTTGGTGCAAGATGTTCAAGAACCCCCTACATGCATAATGGGTTCCTCCACATTGGTCCAATCCGATCCACTTCATGATCCCATTATTTCTACCATATTGTGTCCACCTCATAATGGAATCACATCTTCTTCCCAAAGCAAATAGTATACTACATGTCAAAATGTTTATAAAATCAAAGGGGTAGACCTTCACAAGAAAGAACCCCTCAATATCAAATAAAATATTAATGATCATGATTTCAATAACATTCCTCAAGTCGTTGGTATCCTGCTATCAAAATCCAAGCATATGCCTTCCCCATCATCCCTTCCATCCATTTTAGGTCCTTATATCCCTTTATTCCTTATGTAGGATCTGTAAAGGCACACACCTTTGAGAACCTTCTATCCATCCAAAATGCATCCATATCATTCCTATCCATCCATACATTCCTTTCCCCCTCCAAGCAATTTGAATGCCAAGCGTAAAAGTTATAAGTCTAGCAATCCACATGTATTTAAGGATCAACATGTCCAATCTAATCGACATATCAAAACAAAGTAAAATATGATCCAAAAAGAAAAGGAAATGTCAAAAAGGTAACAAAGTCCCATTGCTCTAAAATAAAATTCAAAATCTATATGGGTTCCTAAATCCCTTGTCGAAGCAATGTGTTCCAAGGAACCACAAAAGCATCAAAAATCAAAGACAATGTGGATTCCTAAGCAGCTCGTTGAAGCATAATAGTCTAAAGAAAAATCCAAATTGGCATCCAAAATTTTTATTCCTCTATCCAAACCTTTCAAATATATTCCTCTATCACCTCCTTCATCCATTTTGGGCCCTTATGTCCCAAAATCCCCATCCTTTCCTCCATTAAAATCTTAATATCCAAAATCTATTTTTCCTCCATCAGTCGACCACCCCTCAAGGTGTGTGCCAATTATGATCTTGCCAACATTTCCATCTACTCAAGCCCAATTCCTCCAATACCCTATCCATTATCCAATGCATATTTTCCATCCTTCTGTCCCTCTAATCCAATCTTTTGCATAAATCCTGACCTTAGTCCCATTTCATTTCCATGTCATTATCTTGCCAACATCTTTGAGAATACTTTTAATGGTCATGGTTCATTTTTTTCAAAGCTACTATCCAAAAAAAAAAATTCTTGATTCCTTCATCCATCCCCTATCATGTGTCCATTTTCTTCCAAAAAGTCAAAAAATGCAAAAAAGAAAAAAGAAAAAAAAGAGAAAAAAATTGAAAAAAAATAAAGTAAAGAAAAATAATTCATCTAATGGTGAAAACCTGGAAAACGGGTGCCTTGGGCAAGTACCATGATTAAAACCTAGCAAACAGGCATCATGCGTAATTCATGAAATTCTTGCATACCATACTTGGGGGCAGGTTTTGTCCATCTTACCCTATCATGTCCTATTACCCTACATTATCCTATCATCCCTCATATCCATATTCCCTTTTCCACCTTTGATCTTGAAAAGGCTAGGGATTTTCAAGAATATCATGCATCTTGTTCACAACTTTCAGTCTATCATAGCTTTTGGTCCTTATCCATTGACTTATTACAAACTTTCATCCATATTCCTTGGCTTATTGCAACCTTCTATCACTATCCTTTAGCCTATCACATCCTTATCCTATTCATATCCCTTATCCATTTCTTATCTTTCTTATCCTATATGTATCCTATCACCATCCATATACTCTTTCTTGTCCCTTGATCTTGATCTGACATGAGGACGTAAAATGCAAAACGTGGTTTCAAAAACCTCTTGACATGTCCCCCATGCCATTCCATTGCTTTACATTGTCATATCCAATCCCTTATCCCATCGCTCAATAGCCCTTGGAAATTTCATCTATTTTCTCTCCTTCATAAATAGCCTTTTTCTTCCCTCTATCCACCATCATTTCAGCAAGCTTATTTATCCATTTGTCATATTCCTTGCTTTGCTACACACTAGGGGTAAAATCCATAAAAATCAAATAAAGTCTTGAAAAAATCCAAAAAAATCAAGTCTTGAAAAAATCCCTAAAAAGAAAATAAAGTCTTGAAAAAAATCCCTAAAAAAGAAAATAAAGTCTTGAAAAAATAAAAAAATTTGCAAAATGTCCTAAAATAATACAAAAAAACTATTAAATGACCTGAAATAACCCAAATTTTTTTTTTAAAAAGTCCTAAAAAAGCATAAAAACAAAATCAAAAAGTTCAAAAACCCTAAAAATTGGAAAACATAAAAAATCCCAAAATAATCATTTTCATTCCGTCAATAAATTAGCTCTTTGTACATAGACAGACATTTTAGCAAGCATCAAACAAGAACACTTTAAACAATGTGCTTTAACAAAATCATGCATTAATAGATGAACTGTTCAATCAACCAAGCTTTCATATTGATTCAGTTGTCGTATCAATTAATCAACAACATCAATATCAACAGTCCTTTTGTCAATATTATCATGGGTCTTATACAGGGTGTGGTATACTCAAAACTAGACTATGTCCTGCCTTAGACGGGGTGCGACATTCCCTGAACCCAGACAACATGATCATCCTTTTATCACAACACTTTCAACTTTTTGATAATGAAGATCAGAATGTTTGTTTGACTTGCTTGAATTTGAGATTCTTATCTTTCCTTGATTTATGTTCCTATGTTACTCGATGATGTCACCGAATGATTTAGAGTGGCCATGATGGCTCATGATCATTTTTGTTTTATTTTTTGTTTGCGAAGTGCTTCATAAATTTTGGGGCAAGTGTGTCTTGGGTGTCTATGATAAGTATGTTTTCTTTGTGAATGTCACACTTACCTTGACCCTTGACACATGTAATGTCTTAGGATGGTTGAAGCATTCCTTGTTTGCAATGTGTCTATTTTATGCAAAGGGATTGCATTATCGCCCTGGACTTCATTGCCATGGTGTATTTTCATTTTTCTATATAAAATAAAGGCTCTCACCTACATTTGTGAATTTGTGAAAGCAAGTTTTTTCTTCACCACTAATTGTTCTTTGTCTAATTTCTTCTTACTAGCATTTCTTGCATCAGTCCTTGAAGTCATCTTGGTCTTAGTCCTGGCATTATTTTTGACAAATTGGCCTCTTTTTGGATTTTTCTGACAAATTCCTCAAGGGGGCATACATATATCCTAATTGTCATCTGGGGAATATTTATTGATTATTCTTTGAAACAACGCTCATAATCACATTGTCTCAAAGAGGGGTAAAATGTAGGCATCTAGAAATGGTTAACGCAGTGTCATACTTTAACATGTCCACATTACCTTTTTTTAAGGTTTTCACATCTTATTAACATTTCTTCTATGTCATGCACTTGATCTTTATCATTTGTCGACATCTTGGCATTCTTTTGCATTTTCTTTCCCCTTCGATTGCATTTCTAGCATTTTCAATTAGGTCTTGTCAATATCATCTTCGACTTGTAATCTTTGGTCGTAATCATCTTACCATGTCAATTGAACATCGTCAATCTTAATTGATGTTAAATTAGGGTTTTATCCTCGATCTTTATCATTTTCAATCATCTTTGATCAATTATTATCATTTTCGATCCTTTGTAAATTGTCAATTATCGATCTCGTATCAATTTGTGATCAATTTGTCATTGATCTTTGTCAATCAATATCAGTCTTTTATCAATCATCAAGTGTCTATCATTAATCATGATCGACCTTATGTCATTTTCTTCATTTCTGTCATGACCTCATTGACATTCTTGCATTTCTAATTTTTCTCCTAGGGTTTTATGATTTATTCATTTAATCCTATTTGACATTTCCCTTCTAAGTTAAATAAATTCATTTATCCTAGGTCTCTTTTGTCACAATTAAATGTTTCATTCAATTAGCTAATTATCTCCTTTTGTGAATTAATTAATGAATTAATATTTATTAATTAATCTCACCTAATTTATATTTCCTCATTTCTAATTTTTCTAATTTCCTAACTCCTCTTTTCCACCTAATTTTCTAATTTGTCAAAACTAATTTCCACCTAATTTATCCTCTTCTAGTTTCCCCTATTTTTGTGCTTCCTTTGTCATAAGATGGAAACATGATTCTCACGTTCATCATAAGTGTTGACATGGCAACATGTCATAGCTCTTGACGTAGCAACTTATCCTCACACCTTGCATGGGAAATTCGTCATACTCATGACATAGAAGGTGTCATAACCTTTCCCTTTTCGAATCATTGTGCCAATTTCAAATGAAATTTCTTTTCTCATCCTCTTTCATGCTAATTTCATCCTTTCATCAATTTGTCTATAAATTGGTCTCTCTCATCATTGATTTTCAACCACATTTCGAGTATCCTTACATTGTAAATTTTGCTTGCAAATCTTTCTTTCACTTGCAATTGTACTTTGTAGGTGAGATCCACAACATATTTGAAGGAGAAATAAAACAATGGAGATCAATTGAAGGAGATTGTATTTGGTTTGCATTTATTTCTTACATCTTATCTTCAATTCTTTCATTGAATGTGATAGGAGTTCATTTAATTTGAAAATAGGTTTGTGGTTGCCTAATGTTAATGCTTTTTATTCTCATTTCCAATTTCCTACCTTACAGGTACCACATAGGATTCTTCCCACTTTAAATGGATAATTGTCACTTTTCCACTATAAGTGGATAGTTATCACTTTTCCACCTTAAGTGGATGATATAATTTATCACTTTATGTGTCAGATTATAAGATTAAGACACTTGTCATTATCTTATGATATCCTATGTCTCACCTTGACCTATATAACCAAGGGTCCCTCATACACTATACATCCATTCTATTGAATTTTTAACAGGAATACAATTTATTATTATCATATTGATCTTCTCATGTTCTTGGTCTTTTCATTACACCTTTAGATCTTGTGTGGGTATCTCCATAGCCAAGTATTACATGATATCAAATCTTATTGAGTGCCTTTAATTAGTCATTTTGAGAGATTTCAAGAGAAAATATTATATTTTTTGAAGCACTAAGCACACTCTTCTCTTGGGTTTTCATGTGAACTTGAGAATAAAAAAGGTGTAATAGAAATACCAAATTTTTGGAGGTTTCTTCTTTAGATTTGTATTTTAGGCTCTTTTTGGGAGCTTGCTATATTAGATTTGAGTTTACCATTACATTTGGAGTACCCAAGAAAGTTAGATTTTCCTTTTGTTGTGTCCTTGTTGGACATTGAAGGCCAAATCTACAAGGGTTTGAAGATTCAAGGTGGTTACTAGATTTAGGGGGTATCTATCACTTCAAAGAATTTTTAGCCAAAAAGGACATCACCATTGCACTTAGAAGGCTTAAGAGACAATTTTTTACTATAAATTCATCAATTTTAGAGAAAGTTGAATTTGGGGAAAAAAAATTTGTAGGCTAAGTTGCATGGTTTGGCTTGCTTGATGGTACATCTAAAAAATAATCACTTTTTCTCATTGTAATGGCAATAGAATTAAGGTTTCACAAGTTATGCTTTGTAAACTAGGAAATGACCTAAATTTAACATACATCACATTAAAAGGAGGATAAATACAATAGATCCAACCTCAATTCTATTAGGAAGAGGGTTGTATGCTAATTGGAGTCTTATTCCCCTTTTGTTTGAGTTGAAAATTCAATTGAAATTGTATTGTTGAATCTAGGGAAAGTACTTGATAAATTAAAGTAAATTAGAAATAACAAAATGTTTTAGATATCAAACAAAGCCACATACAGGGATCTGGATAGAAGAAAATAATCAAAACCTACTCGCAAAAGTTTAGGTAGATTTTCCACAACCGAGTAGTAGAGATTAGCCCTGGTCCTTCAATTTTCACTTCGTCACAAGTTAAACCTATTCGTCATCATCAAATTTGTCAAAATATTGGAGTACAACTCCTGAGTCAATTCCTTGCACATAGAAAGAGAGGAAAAAGGATGTGGATAGGGGTTTGCCTTGGTTCAAACCCCGATTTAGGAATTAACCTTGAAACTGAAATAGTAATTGTAATGGAAAATTGTAACAAGATCCTTTCCTTTTGAGGGAAAGGCTGGATCTCAAATGAAATGCTTGTAATTGAAATGCATAACTTGATGAAGCTTGCTTGAATTATCATGCAAGGGTTTTATAATGTCTTGTAGAATGTCTTCGCAGAGAGTTGATCATGGATGCCATCTTGAATGCTTGAACTTGACTTCACTTCTCCCCTAATGCTTGATGAATGTTTGATTTATTTCTCATTTGAATTGAATTTTCTAGAGTTTAATTACGATCATTAGATGGGTCAGGTTCAAAATGAGAGGGGTATACCTTCTTTTATACTTGATTGCCCGAAAACTATTTAATTTTTGGAGTAGTTTGACACGTGATCCAATTGCCCAATTGCCCACTCACTTGATGTGACCGTTGTGAGGACCAAATTTGAAAACTGATTGAGAGAACCTAGGCACTAGTGCCTAGGTCTTGAGAATCAAGACTTGGATTTGGGGAGAAGAAATGGAAGGTGATGAAATTGCAAGTTTGTAGATGGTGTGAGTAGAATTGAAATAGTCATCAAACATGAAAAGATGAAGCACCAAGGTGAGGTCTAGGTGAGGATGAAATTGTCTGTAGATATAATTTACAATGCTACATTTAACCCCCACTTTGGTGGGAGTATGAGACTAAGTATACTCACAATGAAGTACAAAGTTGCATTGAAAAAATTTCACCAAGTTATCAAAGAGACAAGATGCACAAAGCCCCTAGGGACTTTAAGATCTTACTACTCTAATATCAAGATGAAAGGGACAACACATGAAAGAAAAATAGAGCATGACTATATTGGCTTAGTAAGATTTAGTGCCTAATATGAATCATGAAAAAGAAAAACCAAATTACAAAGAAAAAGGATTAGTTTGCAAAGTAACTTGAGTAGCAAAAACATGTCATGATGTATTCATAAAGTGTAACATTGAGCAGAGTGTATGTTCCCATGTTATAGGAATTGAATACACCTTATCAGGAGCAATTACTTAAAAGTAGCATGCATCCAAAAGAAAAGCACATTACCACAATGAGATGCCCCCAAGAAAGGACAAATCAAAGGATAATGGTCACCAACAATATAGGAAAAAAAAAACATAAGGGATCCACTAACTATGGGGTCAGTAATTCTCTTATGATAAATAATGTATATAAAGAATATTTGTATTGAATCGACCTCATCCCCTAAAGGTATTGGAACTAAGAACACAATGGAAGAAGAGAACAATAGATTACAAACAAGTTCCTTTTTGAGTCAACATGGTAGAGACCAAAAAGAGATCTCAATGCTTTGCATCATCCCCAAGTAGGCAACACAAGGCACATTTACGAACAATAGAACATGTATGATATAACATAGAGATGACATATAAAAGAGTTGAGATACAAATAGAGGAATGTGACAACAGATTTGACCTCTTTATTACCTTGCACCAATGGAGTAACAAGGGTCCTCCAAAGAGAATGAAACATAACACAAAAACATACCAAGTAGCACAAAATGGGGGAAGCACATTACAAACAAGAAAACACACAAAAGAGAATCTACGAAGGGAATGAAGCTAATCAAAAAAATCATCTACCTCCAATCTTTCTTAATATAATCTATGAATGGTGGAGAAGATGCAAGAGGAGCCACATCGAGCACAGTTGATGAAGCTACAACAAGTTCCAAACAAGGACCATGCTCTAAGGATGAATCACTTTATTTGTCACTAGGAGCTAAGGTTAATGCTTTTGAAAAATGTGAAGATAACTCATGATTAATTTCAACAAGATCATACATATCATCAAAATCATTAGAATCAACATTGTTAGCATGAACAACATTATCATCATCCATATCATCATCTAGATTAATAAAAATATGATATTTAACATGAAAATAAATTAAACCATCATTTTTCTTAAGCATTTTTAATTTAGGTGATTTGAGTTGAACTTCCTCCCTAGGGTTAGGAAAAAGTTGGACAAATGGGACCAAGTCAACATTTAGTGTCTTTAGGGAGGAAATGGTTTGGGAAGCAAGCTTGCAAGCCTTACAAAATTGTCTTTGTCAGCGCTCTCTCACACAACAATTCCTTTTAGTTTAAGTTGAGGCTTGTGAAGGTTGAGGATCAATTAACATAGGATTATTTTCTTCCCTTATTGGGGGGCGGGGGGATAGAAGAAACCCCAATAGGTTGAGATATACTTGATACCAAGTGATTTTTTTTGTAGGACATAGGAGGCAGGATTGAGGCATATGTAGGAGGAATAGGAGTAGGAAGGATTCTAGGTCCATTATGAGGAGGAGGAATATCCATGGGTGTAGGGTCTCTAGGTTTACTCAAGTCCATGATCATATGATTTTTTAATTTTTGATATGATAAGAAAATGAGCTCAAGTTCTTTAGGCTAAAAGTAATCAAGAGTGAAATTTCCACGCTTTGTAGTGGGTTGGTAAAGGCTATGATTAATCATTATTAGTGCCATTCAGAGGGAATTTCAAACATTTATGAATTGTAGAAGGGATAGCTTTCATGGAAGAGAGCCAAGCGTATCCCAACTTCACACAAAATTGATCCGATGTAGAAATAATAACAAAGGTGACATCTAAGCACTTAGTACCAACCTCAATGGGAAGGGTGATAGAAACAATAGTAGGGCAAGAGAAACCATCATACACCTTAATTATAACATTAGATTTATCATATTTTATTTGATGTGATTGTTGAGTACAAAAATGTTCTTCAGTAATCACATTCACCATACATACTAGATTAGTGAGCACCCCTCATGAGAGTTTGTCTTGGATCTTCGCAATGATATATAATGGGCCATTAGGTGAAACAATAGTCTCACTAGGATCAAAAGTAATGCATGTCTTTAGGAGGTGTAGGTTTTTCAGCAAGGTTCATAATATTATTAGATTTTGTGCCAAGGTCATTAGGAGAAAAAGAAAGAGACTCAGACTCAACAACATTGGTATAATGAGAAGGCAACAAATTGGTAAAGATTTGGAGGTTTTGATTAAGAGGATCTATGGATTTATTCCCTTTGTCATTAACACCAGCTATTAGATTCCCTTTGTCAACAACCTTTGTCAACAAGGTTCACAATATTATTAGATTCTATGCCAAGGTCATTAGGAGAAAAAGCAAGAGACTCGGACTCAACAACATTAGTAGAATGAGAAGGAAACAAATTGGTAAAGATTTGAAGGTTTTGATTAAGAGGAGCTACGAATTTATTCCCTTTGTCATTGACACAAGCTATAGAAATAGTATTGTTATCAATAAAGTATTGTATCTTATTTCTCAATTGGTAACATTTCTCAGTATTATGGCCAGGTTGATGGTGATATTGACAAAAAGCTTTAGGATCATGGTAAGCTAGCAATGGTTTAGAATTGTCAATTAGTTTGATGGGAGAAAGTTACAAAATGTTAGCACTCATCAACTTTAGCATTATAATATGCAAAGACTCAGAAAAAGGAGTGAATTCTTTTCTAAAGTATTTGGATAAAGGGGCCACACTTGATGTCATGGTTGACACTTGAGTGTTGATGTTGTCATTTATCATGATGAAACCATTGTTGGGTTTGAACTTCATAAATTATTATTGAGTAATCTCATTCATATCAACCATATCCATTGAAGAGGATGATTCAAATTGACTCACTTGAAGATAATAATTATGAAGCACTGCACATAATTGCATAAAAAAAGTAAACTCAAAAAAAAAAGTTTATCTCTAATATCTTTTTGTAAATCAGCAATAAAAATTCTTTGAACATCATGATCGGGCATTGGTTAAGCAATTTGTGAATGCAAATGTTTATATTTACCAATAAAATTAGTCACTTTTTTCTTTAACTCCTTGCTTACAATGAATCAAATCAATCAAAGTAATCTTAGAACGGATGTTATTTTGCAATTGTTTAATGAAAGCTTTAGCCAATTGCTGAAAATAAGTAATATAATAAGGAAACAAATAACAATAACATTGCAAGGCTTTATCTCTAAAGATTCTAGTAAGTAGTTTAGCCATAAGTCTTTGGTTATGAGAAAAATCATTACACAAAGTATGAAATGTCTTCACGTGAGTCAAGGGGTCACCTTTTCCATTGTACAAATCCAATTGAGGAATTTCCACATGCTTAGGAGGAACCACATGAACAATGTCATCGAATAGTGGACTCATTACATAAAATATGGGAACATTGAACTTGGATTGAGCTATGGAAACTAGTAGGTGTTGTAAGGATATAACAGTTTGAGCTATGTTATTGATAGTTACTATGGTGGATGGATTGAAATTGGACATATTAGATTGTGATGGAGGAGTAACATTGTTGTATGTAGGTTGAGGTTGAAAATAAGAAGGGGGGACATTTGTGGTATGTTTGTATCGGAGATGATAGTGAAACAAATGGAAGACTCACAAAATGAGGTATGCACAGATATTGATTAATAGGATTTCCCCCATGAATAACATGTGTAGAATTAACATTTTGTATGGAAGTAGTCATGATTGAAGATGTAAATGTAGGAACACTAAGAAAGGATGTAGGCATAGGAATGGAATAATTAACTTGGATAGTGGGTTGAGAATAACCAAAGACTTTGACACAACTTTAATTGATTGGCATAATATTTGTATCAATAATATGAGAAAGGCAACACAACAAATCCACACCCATCTTATCATTTTGCACCATTCTTTTCAATCCTTCAATCAAGGGGATTTCCTCACTATTTAGGTATTGTTGACCCATCCCTTGTTGAAGATTCTCAAATTCATTATCAATATTCTCCAATTGGTCAATAGTAACCCTAGTTAGTGACATCCACATCATGGGAAGTATCAGGAGAATTGGGATAATTGATGTCATTTGTCAGATTAGAGGAAGCACCAACATTCATGTAGAACAAGTTATCCAACTAAGGCCCTATATCCTTAGGCTTCAAACCTTAAGAAGCCTTAAGTATACAACTTCTTCTCACTAAAATATTGTATGTAGGACTAAGGGTAACAAAACTCATGCACAGAGGAAGGAAAATTGGATGCAAAAATTGGAAACTATGGTTAAGCAATGCAATTCTTTGTAAATGATTGATTAAACAATAAATTAAACAATGTGAGTTATGATATTGGATATTAGATGCATCTAAATCTGAACATAACATGTCATACTAATCAGATTTGTAAACACAACTGAAAATTTATGCAAACCACAAGTCAACTTTAGAATAATAAAATAGGTTTATTATAGATTAACTACTAAATTTATGTAATTAAATTAATAATATTATTTATGAGAGAAAACATTAATGTTAAAGTGCATACAAATCAGATCTGAGACAATACATCATAAACAAGCATGAAACAAGTTGGGTTCACCAAAAGGTAATGGTGAGAAAATTAGGGTTTCACAAGTTATGCTTTGTAAACTTAGAAATGACCTAACTTTCACATGCATAACATTAAAAGGAGGATAAATAGAATAGAGACAACCTTAATTCTATTAGGAAGAGGGTTAAATGTTGATTGAAGTCTTATTCCCCTTTTGTTTGAGTTGAAAATGCAATTGAAATTGAATTGTTGAATCTAGGGCAAGTATTTGGGAAATTAAAGTAAATTGACAAAAATAGAATGATGTAAATATCCAACATATCCATAGATAGGGATTTGGGTAGAAGAAGATAATCAAAACCTGCTCCCCAAAGTTTGGGCTGATTTTTCAGGACTTGGTAGTAGAGATTCACCTGGGTCCTCTGATTTTCGCTCCATCGAAAGCTGAACTTGTTTGTCATCATCAACTTTATCGGAATATCAGAGTGCAGCTCCTAAGTCAATTCCCTACACACAAAAAGAGAGGAAAAGTATTTTGGATAGGGGTTTGCCTTGGGTCAAACCTCAGTTTAGGAATTAATCTTGAAATTGAAATAGTAATTGTAACGGAAATTTGTAACAATATGCTTTCCTTTTGAGGGAAAGTTTGGATCTAAAATGAAATGATTACAATTGAAATGTATACCTTCATGAAGCTTGCTTGAATCCACATGCAAGGGTTTTAGGATGTCTTGTAGAATGTCTTTATAGAAAGTTGATCATGGATGCCATCTTGAATGCTTGAACTTGACTTCACTTCTCCTCCAATGCTTGATGAATGTTTTCTTTCTTTCTCACTTGAATTGAATTTGTTTTAGTGCAATTAGGATCATTATATGGATTCAGTTCCAAATGAGAGGGGTAGACCTCCTTTTATACTTGATTGCCTAAAAATTATTTGAATTTTCTGAGTAGGCTGACATGGTATCAAATTTCTCACTCACTTGATGTGACTATTGTGAGGACCAAATTTGGGTCTTGATTGAGAGGACTGCAACACCCAATGCCCTAATCCTAAGAATCAGTACTTAGATTTGTGGAGAAAGTATGAAAGGTGATAAAATTGTATGTTTGTAGGTCATGTGAGCAAAATCAAAACAATCATCTGGCATCAAAAGATGAAGCACCAAGGTGTGCTATAGGTGAGGAAAAAATTGTATGCAGATACAATTTATGACACTACACTTGTATCTACACACTTATATTTTTTTCAAAAATTCTTATAAAAAATTGTGAATATTTTTTTTAAATCAATTGTAAAAAGTTATTTTTAAAAAACAAAAGAACTTATTTTTGCTGGTTTACACATGCGTAATAGGGTATGATAGTACTCAAGCTGACTTAGCAAGCGTCAAGTGGTGCCTTCTAATTCATAGGTTGTGTGGACCCAACAATCATGCCAACATAGGACTCACCTAGGGAATATTTTAGACAAAAGATTCTACTAGTTTTAGTAGAAGTATATTCTAGAAAAAATAAGAAAGTTCCAATTTAGGCACCAATAGAGAATATATTATAGGGAATATTCCCTATTGATGTCAACATGATGTCAATAGGTCCCTTTTAATTTTGCCCCCTCTCTAGTGCAGTTTTGATTTTTGTAGTCAAAATTTGAGGGCTCATAAATTGGTCATCTAAGATCCTTTTTCGAGCAATTTTTTTTTTAAAATTTGGGATAATTGCTCATTCTCTATGGAGTGGTGAAGATGGTTTCTAAATTTGATGCATACATTTAAAAAAATAAAAATTGTCACATGTATTATTGAGTAATCTTAGTTTTTGGAACTTTTGGGGCCCTATTCAAGGCTCATATGAACTCCTTTTCATGTGCAATATTTTTAAAAGTGCATAATTTTTTGTGTACATTAATTGTGAGTAAAAATTATACTTTCAACACATAGGCTTATTTGGCTTATTTGAACAATTGTATTACATAGATCACAATTTGTTCTTTTGCATGTTGATCACAGTTTCAATTTTCCTAATAGTGGCGATTATAAGAGTTGAAATCAAAATTGCACTTAACCTTTATTTTGCAAGTGGCAATTATAATTGCACAACTATAAATTACCAAATTATTTTCTTTTTGGGGTTCTTTGATTGAGTGAATTAGGAGGGTTATGTTATATGATTGTAGTTTGAGTTCTCTCTTATTCTCTTCAAATTTTAGCCATGGTTAGAGAAAAATATTTTTATTGGTTACTTATTAGGAGGCCTCCCCTAAAATAATGCTACATTATTGAGTTTCTTAAACCTGGTCCCCTCATGGGGTCTACCTAGATGGAATTCAAAATGCCACTAAGGGGTTTTTATTTTTCATTTTTTTGAAGTAAGTCATGATTGAACCATATTTCAACATAGCCCTTGGTATGTTTGGTCATCTCTGTTAATTTTATAGTCACAGACTCAAGAATTTTCTATGTTAGATGATAAGAAATTTTTTGTGCTAGTTTGGCTTTAATTTATTGGTCTCCCTTTATCTTGTTGTAATTTTCATCCAATCATTGTCTGTTCCCTAGGGAAGGTTATTTGTGTTGAGACAAACTACTTTTATCAAGCTCGCCCCTATAAATGGGTCTATGTGGATTTGAATTTTTCTAGGGATCTAAATGAATCAATTCACATTCAAATTGGCAATTTTCACCACACTCAACGAACTTGCTTTATTTGAATTTGTCCAATACTTGTTTCTAGTGTCAATAATCAAAGCATAAAATCAAGGACTGCCAGTTGGCAACGTCCAAGGTTAAGAATCCTCTGTGAGCTTCTGAAGCTCCCAACATTGAGGAAAAATGGAGTGTGGTGATCCATAAGGGTAAAGACACTTTTGCTGATTGTGCCCAAGGACAAGACAAATTCAAAAGGTCATTTTTGTATAGTCCCAACTAATTAATTTAAATCAATTGCAATGTCATAATTAATCATTTTGACATCTCATTTGCCTTTATTGTGTTCAACCATCTTGTCATTATCATCATTATCAATTTTCTTGTTTTATCAAAATGTCTTTGGATTATGGTCTTTTTGATCATTTTTCCTTGTCAATTATCATGAATTTTGTCAGTATTGCCAATCAGTCATTTTATTTCAGTCATAATTTCGGCCTAATTCAATATTGGGGTTGGAATCCTATAATTATTTCATCAATTTCTTCATTCTAGTCATATCTTTATTAACATTTCTTCCTAGGTAAATGAATTTATTCATTTGCTCCTCTTATCCTAAGTTCACAATTAAATAATTGGCTAATTTGGAAATGAGGAAGAAATAATAATTTATAATTATTAATTTCCACCTCATTTAATTTCTTCACTCAACTCTTCCACCTTCCAAAAAGCACCTCACTTCACTTTTCATTTATGAAAAAATTCTCTTTTTTTGCTTTTGTTCTAAAATAAAAGCTTCTCTTTTTTCTTTTTGTTTGAAAGTGAAGGTTTCCCATTTACCTCCACTTAACTCTTCTTCCTAACTAACATGAGTTGTTGATCGTTTTTCGATCACAACCATCCATTTTGATCTTCTTCCTCTATAAATTCGAGTCATTTTCCTCTTATTAAACAACTTCAAACACTTGACATATGTGATTATTCTCACACTTTTGCTTTCATTTTTATATCTTCATAAAATTGGTTTGATTTCCTTTAGTTTGTTTTACTTTCTTTGATGACCTTGTTGTATGTGTTCAATTGGTTTTTGGTGATGATTCTAACCAATTTTCTTGCACACATTCTGATGAACCCGACATGAAACAAGCCGCATTTCTGATCATTTTATTGCAGATTTAAAATGGTTTGAATACATTGTCAAATGTGATAAATATATTGGCAGGCAGATTTGTTGATGAGAACATGGCAAGTTGTTGATATTTGAATACATTCTGTAGACACCTAAAATTGTCATGTCTAATTAAAATTATATTTTATTTATTTAATTATTTTAGCCTAATTCTTCTATTAATTAAATAAATTCTTATTTATTTAATTAATTCATTTATCCTCTTCTAGCCTTATTTCTCATTTAAATAAATACATTTATTTATTTAAATTATCCTTTTCCTAAATTAAATAAATATCTTATTTATTTAATTGATCCCACTTCTTCTATTAATTATATAAATATTTATTTATTTAATTAATTCATTAACCTTTTCTACCCATGACACATGTCATTCATCTCTTAATTCATACACTACCTACCCCTTTCATTATTTTATTATTTATTTTACCTACCCTCTAATCATAGCTGACCTCCTTTTACACCTCTCAATCTTATCCCTCCATTTCATATTGTGTCTTCTATATAAGGAGATGCTTCCTTCATTATCAAACCCTAATGAATCATCTTAATGACTTGACTACATTACGATCCTACTTGCAACCACATTCTGTTCTTTGTTGAGCTCTTGTGCACACATAAAATCTGAGAGCAAATATATCAAACAAGATCAATGGAGATCCAAACCCTATTGGACATGTGATGGTATAATCTTTGTGATTTCATTTGATTTGCATTGTCTTAGGGAATCTTCATATGTTATGGTGGATCTTTGTTGTTGTTAGGCTAGGGTTTTGTGGTTGAATTCATTTAGCCTTTCAATATCATTATTATTGTATCCATTTTCACCATATACATTTTGGCATGCCCGGTGGGACTCTTGTCCCTTTTGCATTTAACATCCTTGTTGCAGATTTTGTATTTTGAAGTTGCAGATCTGACGTTTTCGGCAGCATTTTGATATTCCCGCGTCTACGCACTTTTGGATCACATTTTTGTTTTTCTGGCGTGTCTGCGACATCTGGAATCGCATATGTGTTACTGTTAGTATTTTATTTTGCAGGTTCCAGGAAAGTGCATTTGTGTTATTAAGTCGCGTCTGAGATGTTTTTAGACGCGTCTGTGTCCATAAATCACGTCTGCGTTCTGTAGGCACGTCTGTGTCTCACAGAACCGCGTCTGTGTCACAAAGTCGCATCTGTGTTGAGGGTAATCGCGTCTGTGTTCACCAGTTTCAAATTTTGGGTTTATTGATTCAGTTTCAGGATTTTGCATTTAGGGTTTCAGATCTGGTTTATTTTGAGCTAACATTTTCAGATCTAGCTGACGAAATTGGTGCAGCTTGTCTTGAAAGCAAAATCATTTGGTTGAAGGCCCCTATTTTCACAAAGTCTTTTGGATTTAAAATTTACCTAACTTGTGTGCTTGCAGGAAGGGGTGATTATTTCAAACAATCCAAACTACTAACAACTCTTTGTTGTAGGTCCTCGGCAAGGGTTTTTGGATTTTTATTGTGTGCTTTGTTTTCATAGACTAGCAAACACTTCAATTGGTGCACTAAAATTGAATCATTGTCTTTTGTGTCTTGAGCAATAGGCTCTTTTTGTTTAATCTTTAGAGGGCCTGTCTTCCCGTGTGGTCATTAGGACTACTAGTGAGAAGAGAATGACCCAAGTGGTAGCAAGGAAAACCCACCTCTTCCGAACCACTATAAACAAATGTATTCATGGTGAAAACTATGGATAACGTGTGCTGATTAGTTCATACCGACACTATGTCTCCCCATAAACCCGTTTGATCAAATTTATTTGATCAGTTGTAGGGTGTAACCCCTACCGGCTGGGAGCCTTCTGTATTTACAGAGCTGAAAGTGTCGCATGTATGGCCACACGAGTGGATGCCTTTACTAGCACCTTTTTGTTTTAGAAGCCCAAATCCTTCTAGTTGTTGGGGCAGAAGGTCGGACCTCTGGTAGCGGCCCACACACATATAGTTCTTAGTAGAGATACAAAGTTCACCACAGGGAGTTTTCATGGGGACTAATGCTTGCCTAACCCGAGAAGTGAGTGCCGAGGGTGGAGCCAGTGAGGTCAAGCATCTAAGTATCCACTCTAAATAGCGTAGCCTCGGGGGTAAAAACTCATGTGGGATCAACAACTATTGTCTTGGCTAGCCATAAGAATTGTGCTTGACTTATTTTAAACATTCAAAACATTCAAGACCAAACAACAAAACATTGTGTCTTTTGTGTCTTCAAGTGTATGCAAAACATTTTTTTTTACATCAAACAACACACTTTTATTGGAGTCATTTTTGAGTCTAGACAATTGCAAACATTGGGTCTTCATCAATACTGTGTCCTCTTGTCATGAAAAATAGTCAAATAGTCAGATTTGGTCACAACAAAAATGACTTCACAGATTGGAAAAAATTGTACAAATTTTGCAAAAACGTGTCTGTGTCAGACATAATAGCGTCTGTGTTGTATAACCGTGTCTGTGAAGGACAGAAACGCATCTGTGTTCCCAGAATCAACATTACACTTTGCACAAAATCTCAGAGGTGCGTTTGTGTTGAACAAAGCCACGTCTGTGTCGAGAAACCACGTCTGTGAAGTATACGGGCACGTCTGTGTTCAGAATTGAAAAATCTGTTACAGTCCAGCAAACAAACACAGTCAGTTTTGGAATTCTTGAGCTTCCTAGGTCATTTCTCTAGGGTTTCATTTAGCATTTAACCTGTCTTTGGGTCTCACAAAGTCCATCATTGCTTCACATCTCACTTTACATTCACATTTGTCAAAAGGTCACTTGCTTGTCCTCACTATACTTTGTCAACACACTACATACAACAACATTTTGCTAAGTGGTCCCTCATCAAGGTCTATCACCTTTGGGTCTCATTTGGTCTTACTTAGAGTCAAGGTCAACTTACCTCATCAAGAGAAACAATCCTCTCTTTGGAAGTCACACCTACTCTACTACATACATACTTGGTCTTACACTTTGGACATTGCAAGTACACCTCAGATTCATTTACATTCCATCTAACTCTTGGTCTTCCATACTTTTTTTCATTTTCATCTAGTCTCACACATCTCGGTCAATACCTAGTTCATGGTTGAAACCCGTCTTCAAAAATCTAGGAGAGAAACTAAAGAGGCTCAAGAGTCCGCAAACATGAGTTCTTATGAGTATGACAATGATATCTTTTTCAATTCCGATCATACTACATTACCTGACATGGATGCCTATAGAAACATTCCAAATGTTGAGAACATGGACACTACAAACAACAATGCTACACATAATGACAATATGGACAACTTTTTCATACATTCAACAGATGTGGAAGAATCCATTATGAATCCCCATTTCAATCGATTGGTTGAGGAAATAATGAGAAGGGATAGACAATACTTCTTACAAATGATGGCACAAAGTGGAGCCAAGATACCTCATGATTTTGACATGTCTCAAATAAATGGAACATAGACCTTTGCAACAACCTCAATCCAACATGGATCACAGGAGACCTAATAGTGGAGGCAATAGAGGACCACATATGGTACCTGAATCACCATCATCTTTGTTTCAAAAACTAGAGGTCCCATACACACATGGTCAAGCATATGATACTCACCTTCGCAGACCATTATGGAAGTCTTATGGAGAGAAATATGCTCAATCACATATCAACACTAAGGATCAACCACCAAAGCAATTGGATATTCAAAGGCATGCTCAAAATTTGGACATAAGGAAACCCCGTGTCAAATTTGGGGGCAACACATTAGAACATGACATGCCTATAGAATATGGTATACATGCACAAAATAGATATGGTGTTCCTCAACATGAATCTATACCAAGTGGTCCATATACACAGCATCACTATAGACCTCCTCCATATGAACATGTGTATGATCAATATCATCCATATATGCAACATGCTCCTCCTCCAATTGGTGCCTCAAGCATAGGGTATGGTCCAAGAAGTCGATCTCCACCTAAGAGCAATTTGGAGCAACAAATCAAGGACTTACAAAAGAAAATGGAGGACATAAATACACCAAAGCCAACATACACAATGAGAGACATATGTCCTTATCCATTTGACAAGAGCATCCCAATGCCTCCTTTTCCTACACACTTTGTGATGCCTAAATTTGATAAGTATAGAGGAAAAGGGGATCCTAAGGCACACATAAGACAGTTTTTCATAGCTTGCATTGAGGTAGCAGCAGAAGAGACATATTTGATGAGATTATTCCCACAAAGCCTAGGTCATCAAGCTATGGAATGGTTCTCCCAACTCCCACCTGGTATTAAGTCATGGGGTGATCTAGCAGAGGCATTTATTCAGCATTTCTCCTACAACATAGAGACAGACATATCAGTCACTACTTTGTGCAATACTAAGCAAAAAGAGGGAGAGTCTTTTGCATCATTTTTACAAAGATGGAGGAATCTAGCCAGCATATGCTCTTGCGAAATTCCACAAAAACAAATGGTAGAGATGTTCACCCAAAATGTTAACAAAGACATTGGCTATGATCTAAGGAAAGCTTGTTTGTCCACCTTCAAGGACGTCATTGAAAGAGACTTAGCAACAGAGAAGGTCCTAATTGAACAAGGAGTCATTAAGATATTTAAGGAAAACAAAGATGACTTTAAAGGAAAAGACAAGCCAAGATTTTGGAATAAGAACAAGAACAGAGTCAATGATGGTGTTGTTGATGCCAATACAGTGCGACCCAAATTTATTTTTTCAGGATCAAGTTCTACAAACAATCAAGTGAATACTCAAACAACTTCCAGATCATGAAGGGAGTATACTCCATTGGGAGAACCACTTGAGTCAGTCTTCAAGAAGCTAGTGGCAAACAAGGTAATCATAGTTCCAGATTTTCCTCCATATGAACCAAAGGTTAAACCAAATTGGTGGAATGATGATGAGTATTGTGAATTTCATAAGAGCAAGGGTCATAAAACAGGAAATTGTCATCGATTGAAGAACATCATACAAGATCTTATTGATAGAGGTGACATTGAGATTGAGGGACACTCATCCAATCAAGAACATGAGATGTTTAGGGAACCATTCCCAAAGCATGACAAAGGAAAAGCTAAAGCCATAGATGACCAAACCAACTATACCAGAGCAACCTATAACTATGATTCAACTATCAATCACATTTCGATGGACAATTATGTCTCTACTATTATCATCAAGGACAAAATGTCTGAGAATTCTACCCGAAGACCTAGGATTGTCCTAAAAGGTGTTGGATCTTCTTCCAAACCTACCTCTGAATGTCATGTCACAACCCGCCGAGGTAAAATCACTTTGCAGGGCGCTCCAGCTAAGAACACCTCTTCCTCATCAACCAAACTTGAGTATGACCTTGTAGAACAGTTAGGGAAGACACCTGCGCTTATCTCAATCCTTGAGCTCTTACGCATATCCCCCGCACATAAAGCTATTCTTGACAAAATCTTGAGAGATACTACTGTTCCTACTGATTTGAACGTGGACCAGTTTCAAGCCATGGTGGGATACCTTTCCGTTCCACACTCCCTTACATTCACAGAAGCCAATGATGCCTCCATAAGTCAACCACATAATGCACCACTACACATTGAAGCCTTCATACACAAACATAGAATCAAAAGAGTCCTGATAGATGGAGGAGCAGGTCTAAACATTTGTACATTGAGCACTATTAAACAATTGGGATATTCTGATAAAGCTGTGAATTCTACAAATCAAATCACCATCAAGGCATATGATGACGAAGAACATCCATCCAAGGGCACAGTCACCTTACCTCTCAGAGTTGGGCCAGTTACAAAGGATGTGGTTTGTCAAGTCTTGGATCTAGATCTCACTTATAACATATTACTAGGATGTCCTTGGATTCATGAAATGAGGGCAGTCCCATCCACATATCACCAATGCATTAAGTTTCCTCATAATGGAGTGGAAGTAACAGTTAATGGTGATCCTAATCCATTTATATACTACAATAACCTGAGATCAAAGACTGAGACCATCATTCCCAGTAATCGTGAAGTTGTTCCTTCCTCGGCATACATTGATCCTGAGTCATTAAAACCCTCGACATCAAAACAAGGTGAGCTTAAAGGAAAGTTTCAAGACAAGGGCATGGGGTAATACACTTTAAATCAGACCATGTACTTACGACAAGTCATGAGTTCCCCAAAAGAATATGGAAGACCACATCCTAACAAGCAAGTATCCATCATGATACTCAAATGGGACCCTACTACCTTTCAAAGATGGGGTGAACTAGAAGAGGAAGATTTATACAAAATGCTTTACAAAGACATTGAAGATGACACACAAGATCACATCAATCTACAATGTGAGAAATATGGCAAAGGCTTCAAAATTCTACAAAAATTCGGGTATGATGGAAAAAGCCCTCTTGGGTTATGAAAGGAAGGCATCATTGAACCTTTACAACCTGAATTGACATTCAAAAAGGAACGCTTGAAAGGACTTGGTTTCCTGACTTCCAAGGTCCACACTGAAAGGACAAAAGAAGCCTTACAAATCAAAGCTGCCAAAATTCAACAAAAGGATCGCTATTCCACAGACTCCAACGAATGGGAATGGGGTTTAGATAAGTCCTCCAGTGACTACGAGCTCACCGAGACATTCAGAGAGCCAGATGAACCCACAGAAAAAGAGGAATTTTATAACAAGTTCAGAGTTGGTCAAGAAACAACCCATGAGGATTCCACACAGTCCTTGTCTCAAGGTCCTAGGCTGAAATCACATAGGATGAGAACACCTATTCCAGAATGCGCTACTAGTGATGATAATTTGGATTTGTTCGCGATTGAGACTGATGAGGAGAGTGCCATCGATGACCTCGATAATTACCTTGACATACCCAAATATAACTACATCTTCACTCTTAGCCTCGCTAACTTCAAAGACATTAAGGGCCTTCTCCTTGTTCACCACCAACTCATTGACTGGGATCATGAAGGACCTGCACAGTTTGACACATTCCAAAATGATGAAGCTTTTATTGACTATCTGGGCATACGAGATGATCTTCCTCCTGGGGACCATAAAGCGGGATACACTATAGAACTCAACAGCGTGGCATATTTTGGTGAGGGTGTCAGACCTTCTAGTCGCAAAAATGTGAAAATAAGAACAAATCAAGGGTCTTATGGCGAAAACCACACTGTGGCGCTGTCTGACCCCACAAAAGTAAAAAGAAAGGACATATCTGAGGGCAAAAACCTCTCTGAGGCACCCAAAGATGGAAGGCTCGACATTCTCCCAGCATCATATGAGGAAAAGTCATCCATGTTGGTAGAGGAGACTATCAAAACAAACATTGGTACAGAAGAGGTTCCACACAACATATTCCTAGCTCAATCGTTGACAGAGTCAGAAAGGTCAAAATTCATAATTTTCTTCAAAGAACGACAAATCAACTTTGCCTGTTCATATGCTGATATGCCTAGATTAGACCTAGATTTGGTAATGCATCATTTGATAGTTAAACCGGGGGCAAAACCAGTGAAACAAAAATTAAGAAAGATGCATCCACAAGTGGCATTACTAGTCAAAGCAGAACTTGAGAAATTATTGGATGTTGGATTCATATGCCCAATTGATTATCCTGAATGGATCTCTAACTTAGTGCCTGTCAGTAAACCAGATCGCAACATCAGAATTTGTACAGGTTTCAGAGACATCAACAAAGCTTGTCCAAAGGATGACTTCCCATTACCAAATATTGACTTGATTGTTGATCTCACAACAGGTCATGAAATGTTATCATTGATGGATGGATTCTCTGGTGATAATCAAATAAAGATCGTGTCTGAGGATCAACACAAAACATCATTCACTTGTCTTTGGGGAACTTTCTGCTGGAATGTCATGCCCTTCGGGCTAAAAAATGCAAGTGCTACATATCAAAGAGCCATGACTAGTATCTTTCATGATCTCATGCACGTAACCGTGGAAGATTATGTTGATGACCTCTTGGGAAAATCAATAGACAGAAACACACATTTGGACACACTTTCAGTCATCTTTGATTGGTTGGAAAAATACAAAGTAAGATTAAACCCCAAGAAATGTGTCTTTGGAGTAACCTCTGGGAAGCTCATAGGATTCATTGTATCCAAAAGAGGAATTGAAGCTGATCCAGCAAAAGTCAAGGCCATCTTGGATATGCAACCACCAAGAAATATCAGTCAACTTCACTCCTTACAAGGTAGACTCCAGTCCATCCGAAGAATCATAGCGCAACTTGCAGATAAGTGTAATCCTTTTCAGCACCTGCTACATAAAAACATCAAATTCAAATGGGATGATAATTGTCAATAGGCTTTCCAGATGCTCAAAGATTATCTTCTAAATCTGCTAGTTTTGATGTCACTAGTTCCAGATCAGCCTCTGTTACGATACATATCAGCTACTTCAATAGCACTAGGGGCACTCTTAGCACAACAAATTGTTGAGAGCAAAGAAAAAGCAGTATACTATATCAGTCGCACATTGGTAGGATATGAGCTAAACTACACACCAATTGAGTGTGCTTGTCTCACCGTGGTCTTTGCTTTGCAAAAATTACGACATTACATGCTCACTCATAAGACTAAGTTAGTTGCAAGGATCGACCCATTGAAATACCTTCTCAATAAAGCAACACTTATTGGGCGACTGGCCAAATGGGTAATGATCCTGAGTGAATTCGACATCGAGTATGTGGACAGAAAAACAATAAAAGGACAAGCCATCGCAGATCAATTAGCAGATGCTCCCATGATAGATGATGTTCCTCTAAGTTCATAATTTCCAGATGAATCTATTTTGACAATGTCACATACAAAGCCATGGCAACTGTACTTCGACGGCTCATACACACAGCACAGGGTAGGAGCCGGCATCCTCTTTATAACTCCTCAAGGGGATTCTATACCAAAATCATACCGCTTATCATTTCCTTGCACTAACAATATAGCAGAATATGAGGCATTAACAACATGATTACGAATTGCAGTTCAATGGAAGATCCAGGAACTTCATGTTTTTGGGGACTCTCAACCTGTCATCCGTCAAGCAACTGATGATTACCGAATGAAAGATGAAAAATTAATGCCTTATAAACAAATGGTGGATGACCTGAAACAACACTTCACAAAGATAGACTTTGAGTAGATACCAAGAGCAGAATCGCGTCGCAGATGCCATGGCTACAATTGCTTCACTGATTGATCTACCTCCAAACGAGGCCCGTTATGAGTTCTTGGTGGATAACCTTTTGGTTCCTTCATATGAGATCATGCCTATTGAGATGATATGTGTTGTCGGTCTTGAGTCCCAATTATATGGTTCTATTTTCACATACCTTCATGACAATACCCTACCTCCTGATCTATCAAATAACCAACGTCACACTTTTATTCGCCAATCCTCTCGATATGTCATTTTAGCTGATATCCTATATCGGCGAGGTCTAGATGGCACTCTTCTTAGATGTTTAGAAAGCGATGAAGCTCAGATTACGTTACGTGAAGTACATGAAGGGATATGTGGTCCGCATGTTAGTGGTCCTACCTTGGCCAAGAAACTCATCAGGACTAGATATTATTGGCCCAATATGGAAAAAGACTCATATCAGTTTGTCAAGAAGTGTAAGCAATGTCAAATTCATGGAGACCTCATACATGCGCTAGCACAAGAACTTCAACCAATTGCATCTCCTTGGCCCTTTTGTCAGTGGGGACTCGATCTCATAGGCAAGATTCACCCTCCTTCCAATGGTCATAAATTCATTATCACTGCCACAGAGTATTTCACAAAATGGATTGAAGTTGTGCCTCTCACACAAGTCACAGGAAAACAGATTGTTACGTTCATCCTCAACTATATGATTTGCCGATACGGTATTCTTGTTTCCATTATCACTGATAACGGGTGTCCCTTCAAAAATTAGGATGTTTGTGAACTCTATGACCGCTTCCATATTACCCCCAAGGTAATGGTCAAGCTGAGGCGTCTAATAAAACAATCCTTAAAATCCTCAAAAAGACAGTCGACGACGCTGGCTATAATTGGCATATCCAACTTAATCCTGCACTTTGGGCCTACCGCACAAGTGTCCGCACACCTACAGGAGCTACACCCTATTCACTTGTCTACAGTGCTGAAGCTATCTTGCCTATTGAGGTCGAGCTACCCTCTTTATGGGTCTCTTTGCAAAACATCATCAGTGATGAAGACTATAGGGTCTCCCGCTTACAAGAGCTGGAACTACTGGATGAACAAAGACAAACTGCTTTTAATCATCTCAAGGCTTACCAACAACAAATGAGTCGCAGCTACAATCACAAGGTCAAGCCTCGCACATTTGAGGTAGGTGATTTGGTTCTCAAAGAAAACCCCAAAAATCAGCAAGATAGAGAGAAGAAAGGTAAGTTCGAACCAAATTGGCTTGGTCCTTACATCATTATAGCAGCATATGGATCTGGTGCATATCAGCTCTCAACTACAGAAGGTGACCCTTTGGAAGATCCTATCAACAGCATGCACCTTCGTAGGTTCTACACATAGCTCTTTGGAATATCCTAATTCAAAAATACAAAAAAAATAAAAAATATTCAAAAATACAAAAAAATTATAAAATAAAAAAAATCGTTACTTGGTGAAAACCTTGCAAACAGGCGCCTTGTGACACAAAAAACATTGAAAAATCAAAAAAAGTAAAGAGAAATAATTTCGTCCAATGGTGAAAACCACTTCGGTGGCGCCCTGGGCAAGTACCATGGTGAAAACTGGGTCACCAGCGCCATGCGTAGAGACATTGCTCCTCCCTTCTTCAAGATTCACTTTCATCCTTTCACTTTGCACACACTCACAACCTATTCGTTCATAATAAACTTACCCATTCCCATCATGGCTTGTTATTGATCTACTTAAGATTGGTTCACCATTCATAATAAACCTCCCTTTTCACCTCCCTTTCCATCCATAATAAATCAGACACAAGGCAAATCCTACGTCTAGTGATGGGTGTGGAACTGAGAATATCACATGTTTTGAGGAGTACAGTTTCTTCCAGCTTCCTTCAGTCTATCTACGCACAATCCGCAATAAAGCAACATTTGCATCACCAATCCACAATAAAGTTCCATATTCTTTGCAATAAAGTATCAATTTCATGGATTCAGTCAGTTTCAGATGAAACAACAGCAACAATGGGCTTCAACAAATCAAATCTTTCAACAGACTCAGACAACATTATGGTTCAGTGCTATCTATCCATTTTGTGAATGTAAACATTGTGACCACAATCAAATAAGACTTATACAAGTGACAAGAGACACTAAACTTGAGGACTACAGTGGATGTTGGTGTCGAGTCTTGGTGTTATTTTGATTTTATCTTTCTGGTGACATGTCTTTTAGCTTTTCCAGGATGTCTTTGACTAGAGATTCTATCTCCAGGATGTCTTTGACTAGAAAGGAGAGGATGGGGTATCATCACCTATTTTTCTTTGTTGTCTGTGGATTGTCTCTTATTAATGCTATGACTTGTCCAAGGATATGAGGACACTAAGAGTCTAGTGTGAACTGGGGCATTCCTTGTTTGTGATTGTCTTATCTCCATGCAAACAAGTACAATGACTTTCTGGGTCGAACATATGCCTCGATTGTCATAACCTACTTGCCATAATAAAGCTCAATGATGATAACGCACAAGAAGCTCTTTCACTTTCATATCTTCTATCTTCCATCCCCCTTTCTTGATTGACGTCCATCATCCTTCTCGAATCTGCGTAGCCTGCTATCACGTGACTGAGTATAATGACACACCAAAAACATTTGCATCTCATGTAGTTTCACCTGCATTATCACATGTTAGCATTTCATACATACATATAGATATCATGTCCTACACACAACATATGTTAGAACATTTTATATTCTCATCATGTCAATAGTTATTTGCATTATCATATTCATCTGCATTACATACATTCACATTTGCATCATGCATACACATATAAAACATAAAAGAACCAAAAAATATATTGCATTGCATCATATACATATTTGCATCCATAAACATAAAACATACATCATGAAACATCTCATTACATAGGTACACATGCATATAGCTGCTACAAAGATGAATCATCTCATATATATAATCATAAGTGTCATGATACAATGATGTCAAAAATCATATGGCTACAATCACCCGAAGGTGTCTACATCATCATACAAAAATGGTACAATACTGATACATAGGGAGCCCTCTACGGCTATGATGAACTCCCTCCCTCAGAGCCACTTGGCCTCAATGGAATCTGAGCCCCTGACGGACCCACCCCAGGATCATCCCTCCTGTCCTCTCTATCTGGTGGTGGTGGAGGACCCATAACCCCACCACTCGATGCTTGTCTCCTCCAGCTCCCTCCCATAGCTGTCACTGTACGCGATGGTCTATGGAAGCTCCTTGCCCGCTGATCCGCTAGCACTGCACCATAATAGAGATCCCGCCAGTAGGCAATCTCCTCCCCTACCCACAGGACATAAGCATATCCTGCCCCTATGTCCTCTATTGACTGTCTCCCAGCCCTTAGTGCTGTATTAGCCTCTGTATACCACTGAATAGCCTGATCCCACTCCCGCTTAGTATCTTTGAGCCTCCTCCTGAGCCTATCCCTCTCCCTCTCCAACTCCTGGATCTCATCTGCCTATCCCTGACAGATCTCCCTCAGCTCCATCAGCTCATCCTCCTCTGCATCAGCCCCCTGTGGCTCTGCCTGTGGCTCCCCTTGTACGGGTGCCTGCCCCTGTACCTGTACTAGTGCCTATACTGGTACCTGTCCTTGTATCTATCCCTATCCCTATACCTGTACCTGTTTGGGACCTTGTGCTACTGGTACCTATAGCGGCAATCCACCGCGACCCCTCACCACCCGAGCCTGTCTCTCCTCTCCACCCTCCCTTCGTGGTGCAACCCTCCTCTCTCCAACTACTCCCCTCCTCCTCCATCGGCCTCTGCCCCAATCACCTCCACCATCATCATCATCCCCACCACCATCTCCATCTAAGGGCTCTCCCGGATCTATCAGGTGTGGGAATGGATGCTCCGCCTAGTATGCTGTGTACTTGGCATCCATGTCGGCATCCTCAATCTCTGGCCACATGTCCCAGGGTAGGGGCATCATCTCTACTAGCTGTGTAATAGCTTGATCATATGATAACAGGGGCCCAAACTGCGCCTAATCTCTCACAGTCTGTGCATACATGCCTGAACCCCGTGGCATCCTCTGGATCCTACCAAACTGCCTGCCAACCCTATCCACTAGTTGCCTCTCCAGCACATAGGGCATCCGCCCAATCAGATACCTACTCCGAAAGGTGTAGGGAAGCTCAACTGCATCATCCTCCCACTGCTCACATCCCAGGTATGACCTCCATATGACTACGTCAATGTCATCTATCACCCGCCGCCAATGGTCTAACCTGCCAATCCGTGGCTATGATGTGATCATGTCATATAAGTGCACAAAACTGCGTCCATGACCTCTGCCTCTGAAGTGTATCAGCCTCGTCACTAGCAGATGCTCATAAGCCCACACCTACAACAATGTCACCCCGCAGCCCAATCCCACTGATCCGTGATATACAAACTGATGCAGCTCATAGTAGAGGTGTGCCAGCACACACGGTCCCCAAGCATATCTGGTGTGTTGTGTCACCAGTGTCTCCAGCGCTCCTCCCCAACCCACAGCCAACCCCCGTGTCGCTCTATCCAGACATAGGAACCCACTGATCGCTCCTCCTACCACTGCTGGTAGTGCTAGCCCTGTAGCTGTCATCGTATCCCATGCCACATGTCCAGCCCTCATCTCTAGTCCTAGGTCCTGGAACACTCATCTCAGGGCCTCCCTATCTCCATCTCAATTGTATGGGATCAGCTCCCCATCGATCAGTATCCACAGGATCCTGTATACATCCTCAAGGGTGACTGTCACCTCACCCATTGGCAAATGAAAAGTACATGTCTCGGAGTGCCATCTCTCCGCCAGCGTAGTCAACAGTCCCATGTTCGCCCGAAACTCAGGCACATATAGAACATGTCTCAATCCCATAGCCTTGATAGCAGCTCTCTCCTCGGCTATCAGCTCAGGTCGCAATCTCTCCCGTGACTCCAGCATTGGCAAATACTCCTGTAGTCAAGCAAATAAATCATGTCAGTCATAGTGGCATTCACTATTCATCACAAAATGCTACTTTTTATCTAAATGCATATGACATTCTATCCTAGTGACACTCACTGTTCATCACAAAGTGTTGCTATTTATCCTAGTAGTACTCACTGTTCATCACAAAGTACTACGTGTGTGGCACTCCCTGTTCATCACAAAGTATTACTCACATTTATACTCATTGTTCATCACAAAGTACTACATGTGTGGCACTCCCTGTTCATCACAAAGTGTTACTCACATTTGCACTCCCTATTCATCACAAAGTGCTGCTCATATTTTAGTACTCCCTGTTCATCACAAAGTACTCTATCTTGGTACTCACTATTCATCACAAAGTGTCTTGATCTATCCTAGTCTTCCCTAGAGGACCTGCTTGAGTGTATCCTCTCAGCAGCTTATCCAATCGACAGCGTATGTTCATCACAGAACTACAGATTTGACCTAGAAGACAAAAATTCACATTATTTAAACACAAACGCGCTTACCTGACATAAACGTGCTTAGAGATTGCACAGATGCGCTTGAAAAACATAGACGCGCCTGACAAACACAGACGTGCCTATGCTCTGCACAGACGCGCCTGGGAGACATAGACGTGCCTTCTTGGCATAAATGCGCCTACACATCACAGATGTGGCCGCATTTGGCACAGATGCATTTTCTGACCTAGACGCGCCTGACACCAACACAGACATGCCTCACGAGCATAGACGCGCCTGGCACCAATGCAGATGCACCTGGATGTTTTGGATATTTTTTTGGACCCTATTCTAAGTGCATTTATTGCTCTACCTAGCATGCATTAATGACAACAATAAATGCATCAAAGTATGAGGAGGTTTGGCGGTACTTATCGGCTCTCCTGCCTCTGCTGGCCTCTGGAATCGGCGAACACGGTCGAATCTATGAATGAAGGCCATCGTTGCTGACTACTGCTGCTCTATTTTTGCTCTACACTCTGCTCTTATGAATGTGTAGATGACAATGAGGATGTATTTCCCCCGTGGTCTATCTTATAGACTACCCTACCCCTAGCCCTCGTTTCCCGAGTCAGTTTTCATTATCCTGTGACTTTGTCACTTTATCTGGTCAGTCCATTATATCCCATCTTTCTTATCGAGAGATTGTCTACAACCTTTCCACACATTTTCATCCAATCTCTCAAGGGGGCATATCATTCCCATCTTGGGGCAACTCCATATCAGTTCATCTTATCTTCTTTGAAACAACGCGACAAGCTACATTGTCTCAAAGAGGGGCAAAATGTAGACACCTAAAATTGTCATGTCTAATTAAATAAATATTTTATTTATTTAATTATTTTATCCTAATTCTTCTATTAATTAAATAAATTCTTATTTATTTAATTAATTCATTTATCCTCTTCTAGCCTTATTTCTCATTTAAATAAATACATTTATTTATTTAAATTATCCTTTTCCTAAATTAAATAAATATCTTATTTATTTAATTGATCCCACTTCTTCTATTAATTATATAAATCTTTATTTATTTAATTAATTCATTAACCTTTTCTACCCATGACACATGTCATTCATCTCTTAATTCATACACTACCTACCCTCTAATCATAGCCGACCTCCTTTTACACCTCTCAATCTTATCCCTCTATTTCATATTGTGTCTTCTATATAAGGAGATGCTTCCTTCATTATCAAACCCTAATGAATCATCTTAATGACTTGACTACATTACGATCCTACTTGCAACCACATTCCGTTCTTTGTTGAGCTTTTGTGCACACATAAAATCTGAGAGCAAATATAGTGTCTTCTACACCTCTCAATCTTATCCCTCCATTTCTTATAGTGTCTTCTATATAAGGAGATGCTTCCTTCATTATCAACCCTTAACTGACTACTTGATCAATTGACTACACTGCGCTTTGCACCTTCATATGCAATTCTACTTGCAACCACATTCTGTTCTTTGTTGAGCTCTTGTGCACATAAAATTTGAGAGAAAATATATCAAGCAAGATCAATGGAGATCCAAACCCTATTGGACATGTGATGGTATAATCTTTGTGATTTCATTTGATTTGCATTGTCTTAGGTAATCTTCATATGTTATGGTGGATCTTTGTTGTTGTTAGGCTAGGGTTTTGTGGTTGAATTCATTTAGCCTTTCAATATCGTTATTATTGTATCCATTTTCACCATATACACATTCCAATCTGATTTACAAATGTAATAAAATCTATAAAAAAAAAGCACATTTTTAAGTGTGATATTCATCCATTTACAATCTGATAAAAACATGCTTTAAATTTATGTTCATATTGAAAATAAAAAATAAAAACATTTTGAACTGACTGGAAATACGTTTTAAATCTGCTGTAATACAGTGCAAGGGCTGGAAGAAATTTCAAATTTTTCTTCAAAAATGTTTCAAATCTGCAATAATTAGGCTGCAAAGATTATAATATAGTGCACAGATATTTTTTAATGCAAGGCAGATTTTATTGGATACATGACAGATTCTAACTTTGGAGGTTTGAAATGAAATACATTGCAGATTTTTATAAAGTATGTTGCCGGTTTAACTGAATATATGACAGAAATGGTTTTAGTATGTTAGTTTGTTTTTAAAATTACATTTGTCATTATAGATTTAGATATTGTTTATTTAGATTAAGTTTTATTTTGTTTTAGATTTTATTTTATTTTTGTTAATTTGGATTAGCTTTAGATTTTACTTTATCTTTATTAATTTAGATTAGTTTTATATTACAATTTGTTAATTTTAGATTAGTTTTAGATTTTTATTTTTGTTAATTTTAGAATAGTTTTGGTTTATTTTGATCGTTATATTACTTTAATTTTGATTTTAGTTAGATTAATTTGTTTGTTTGCATGTTAGTATTTTCTTTTGGTTGTCTTTTTTATGTTATTTTGGCAACTAATTTGGGGCTTTTGATGTGTGCAGGTTTGGGATTTATCAGTTTTTTGCATTGAAGACAAACATTGAAACTACTAATGTATTTGGTGAAGGACGCTGCCAAAGAATTTCATCAAAACTGAGTGTTTGCGATTTTTAGAATAGTTGCACATTTCATTTTCTAAGGGTAATTGAATATCATGTATGCTACGTTTTCTTTCATTTTTCTTGTGTGTTTTTACCCTTAGAAGTGAGCCTACCTCTCGATTTGCCTGGCACTTCGCACAGGCATTGGTGAGAGGGAACGACCCAAAGTGGTGATGAGCTAAGGCCAAGCTCTTCCAAACCACTCTAAATAACTGTTTGCAATGGAAGTTGTAAGCAATGGGTGTTGGAATGGCATAACAACGATTAAATTCACTGGATCTATGCCCACCCGAACAGATGCCCTGACTAAAAACCTTTATTCTTAGAGACCAAAAACCTTCTAGTCATTGGTACAAGAGGTTGAACCTCTTATGACGTCTCACATTTTTTGGCTCATAGTAGAGATACAAAGTTCACCATGGGGAGTTTTCATGGGAACTGATGCTTGGCTGCCCCAGAGAAGTGAGTGTTGTGGAGCGAAGCTAGTGGGGTCAAGCATCTAAGTATCCACTTTGAGTAAGCGTAGCTAGGAAACCAAGTGAGATCCAATGACTATTGTCCTGGCCAACCATAGGATTTGTTGTTGAAGGTGCATGATTGTTTTGGGTCAAAGTCAAACAAGCATCTTGTCTTCTATTCTTGTTAAAGGATGAATTAAAAAAAAACTCTCAAAAGTGATCATAATCAATAAACAAGCATCCAAACAAACTTCAAACAAAGTCAAACTTGGTCCAAATAACTTCAAAGTATTCATCCAACAATTTACAAATATTTTATCAACATGGCTTGTCAAAAGATTGGGTACCCTTGTTTCAACATTCATGTCACTTAGGGCTAGGTTTTGCATTGTCTAACTTAGGTCTTAGGACATATTGTCATCTTCCTTCATTTTAGTCCATTTCATTGCAAGCAACCTCATTTTTCACTTAGGTTTAAAAATCATTTCCCTAGATCTTCATTGCATTGTCATACCCAAGCTAGGTTTTCACTTAGGTTGCAATCTTGCATTATCATTGTCATCCCAAAATTAGATCTTCACTTAGGTCATACTATTTCCTTGCATACCCTTTTCTTGCATTAGATCATACCATTTCATAGTCCAAAACTTTAGGTCATATCATATTCCAAGTTTTGTCAATATTTTCATTCATACCTTAAGCTCATATCATAACCCTAGCTCATGTCATAACCCTAGCTCATATCATTGTATAATAACCTTGAGTCATTTCATACCCTTACGTCATTTCATTTCATGTCCTTAGGTCATATTCATATCATATCTTGGGTCCATACCCTAGGTCCTCCTCATAATCATTGTCCTTTTGCATAATAGTCTCAAAATTCAATTTTTTTAAACTTCAAAGATTCAAATCTCTAGATTAAACCCTAAGTTGTTGTTAGGGATTCTTGACATTGTCCAAAATTTGTCCTCTTGTCAACATCATTTCATAAAACCTAGCTTAGTATCCATGCGTATAGGTGTGACATTGTCATTTGTCTTATTGTCATTTGGTCATTTTTCCTACCAAGGCTAGTCTTCATTTCAATTTCCCAAGGTTGAGTCTTTAGGTTTTCATTTCAAAAGTTTGTCCAAAATCTTGAAAAACAACAAAAACTTAGGTTGCATTCTTGACCACGGTCACATTTGCATCCCTCAAAGTTGCATTTAGTTGCATATCATTGTCATTCCAAAAATTCAAAAGACCAAAAACATAGGTTGTATCGTCATCCTTTTAGGTTGCATTAGTTGCATAAATTAATTTTAAAATTAAAATCCAAAACAAATCTTGCATAGTGACATGCATGTTGAAACAAGGTCTAAATCTAAAAAATCGCATGAATCAACATGTCAAGCCATGTCTTTTTTGATTGACAACCCTCAAAACATGCAAGCACAATGATAATATCGGGCTCAAGCACTTAATCCAAACATCGGTTCAACAAGTAACACTACACCATAATATGGGACAATTGAATTGGTACCACCACCATATTACGAACCCATATTTGTACTAATGTAACCAGGATGTGGAAGTGTTCCACCAACACCACCAAGTAGTGCACCATTTGACTTTAATCGATTAAACCCACAACATGACACACAACCTCGAATGACACATGAGGAACAAATCCTCTTACAATGATTTGGATCAAACCGAGATCTTCAACAAAAAATTGAACCAAGTAACGTGTCAGACTCTTCATCAGATTTTGATGATATTCAAATGTTCCTTAATGATCCTAAAGTGGAGAGGAAAATGGATAAATTTTTCAATAAGATGTTCAAGATATTTCCCAACAAGTATTAAAATATGGTGGATTCCGCTACAACTTCTAACGATCCAGTTAAGGTTCAAACACAACATGAAGTTGACAATCTTTTGAGTTTTGAACCTCATCCAGATGAAATGAATGCACAACAAGAGGTCCCAGCTACGTTACTAGAAAAATGTGGTTCTAAATCTTTGAGTGTGAGTATTCCACCAAAGGCAACATTTTAAGCGGTTAATAATCCATTGTATAACTCTACGCCATATCCACAAGATCAAATGGAGATGGCAAAAACATTGGTAAATCTGCCATATCCAAAGATATCACAAGTTCTATGAAGTGGATCATGATCACAAATGCAAGAGCAATTTACGACTGGAATGCCTAACATCCTAGATGTTCAAACTAATTATACAATGCAACAAAGTTCTTATGTGCATTCAAGCTCGATACAAGCAGCAAATACACATTCACAAATGGCACAAAGTTTACAAATAGGACCTTCAATAATGGCAACAAAGAAAGCAAGTAGTGGAACACAAGCACAAGTATTGCAACAATTGAAAAGGACACAATAGGCACCAATAAATGTGCAAAGACGTAATGCACAAAAAATAGTATCATACTCAACAAGAAGCGACAGTGCCTTCCGCGCCATTACAAGTAAATGAAAACTTGCCACAACAACAATTGTTTGGACAAACCTCACAACAAGTAAATGTGAATTCCATTCTGCATCTAAAATTCAAACAACCTAAAGCACATAAGCAAAGATTTTTGAAGCTAATGGGTTTACATCAGGACATAAGCATGTGGCACAAAATCAATAAATTCCAATTCAAAATCAACAACGTTAGTTCCAACAACGGTATGTTCCTCAATATGTGCAACAAGGACAAGAAATAAATTATGTGTCACAACAACAACAACAAGAAGCAAGCAAATGCACAAATGCAAATGAAACAACCTCAAGTGCAATATCAACCCTAGATGCACATGGCCATCCCATCTCAGTTAACACAACAAAATGTTCAAAGTATGACAATTCCTCAACAAAAACAACAATATGACAATATATACATGCTAGAGACACCAAAGACAATGGTTTTAGAACATCAAAAACCACTTGGGGGCACTGTGTATCAACAAAGAGGACATTCAAGGATGAATGATGAACCTCCAAAGATCTTGCAATCGGATCCATTAACGCAACAACTTGAGAAGATGTGATGCCAAATCGAGGCATTAGCAACCAAAAGTACAAAGAAGTTATATGCAGAGCAAGACTTGTGTCCTAGTCCATTTGATAAAATCTTGTACATGCCTCCATTTCCTAAGCATTTTGAAGCACCAAATTTTGAGAAATATCAAGGAAAGGGTAATCCAATAGATCACATTCAAACTTTTTATGTGGCATGCACTGAAATGATCTATGATGAAACTTATTTGATGCGCCTTTTTCCACAAAGTCTCACAGGACAAGCTATGGATTGGTACTCACATTTTCTTGGAAATATTAAATCTTGGCGTGAATTGGCTGAAAAGTTTCTCTCATTTTGCATTCAACATCGACAATGAGATAACTATGTCGGATCTATGCAACACAAAGCAAAAGCCAGGAGAACATTTGATAACTTTTTTACAGAGATGGCGAAGCTTGGTTAGTCGATGTTCTCTTGATATACCAAAGGAACAACATGTTAATATTTTTATCCAGAATGTGGTCCCTAAAATGATGTATGAGCTGAAGTTAAAGAGTCCAAGTACTATACAAAATCTCATTAAAAAAGGAATGAACATTGAGAATGATCTCATTGGCAAGGGAGTAATCAAAGTCAATAAGGATAATAACTCAAATAGCTCAGGTGACAAAAATAAGTTTTGGTCCAAGAATAAGAATGTCACTAATGATGGTGTGGTTGATGCAATGACAATAAGCACAAATCAACCTAATATTGTTATAAACACCAAACCAAATGAGTAATGTAATTCAACAACCACAAAATAAACAACATAATTAGCAACAACAAGGCCAACAACAAGGTCAACAACGTAGACCTTTCAGGTCAAGAGATGGGCCTCCTCGGCAGTTTACACCATTGGGAGAGCCCATTGAATTGGTTATGCAATAACTAATCCAAGACAATTTCATTAAGTTGTCAGATATCAAAGAGGAACCAACAGTAAAACCACATTGGTGGAATGATGATGCATATTGTGAATATCATCGGTCCAAGGGACATAAAACTATGTCATGTTTTCAATTGAAACATCTTATCCAAGATTTGCTTGATTGGGGTGTGATTGAGGTCGACCCATCTGTCGGAACTTCTAACGTTGATCATACAATTTTTAAGACTCCCTTACTTTATCATGACAAGAGAAAGGTCTCATCTTCAAGTTCAAAAGCCAATCTGAATTATGTCAACTCAAGTCATAATAATGCCATTAATTGTTTTCATGTGTCAGATGTTTATGTGTCAACCATAAGGGTCAAAGACCAAGACTCTTTATGTGCAATAACTACCTGCCAATCCAAAATAGTCTTGAAAGGAGCACCTTCTAATCCTCCTAAACCAGCCTCAACGAGTCAATACAATCTCCTTGATCACTTGGGAAAAACACCTGCACAAATATCTATTCTTGAGTTGTTGTGACTGTCTCCCATGCATCATGTTGTCTTAGACAAAGCCCTCACCGAGTCAACTGTACCTACTGATATTGATGTTGACCAATTTCAATATAGGACACCTTGTTGTTTCCCAACATGTGGCCTTTTCTGATAATGGCCTTTTCTGATAATGACATTCCTTCTGATAAACACCATCATAGTGATCCTTTGCACCTTGAAGTTTTTGTCCATAACTATAAAATTAGATGAGTCTTGATAGATGATGGAGCTGGCTTGAATATCTGTACTTTGAGAGTCATTATTGCTCTTGGTTATAATGAAAGTGACATAGACCCTACCAAAAAGATAGCAATAAAAGCCTATGATGATGGAGAGCGCTCGTCCAAAGGAGTGATCCTATTACCTATCAAAGTGGGTCCAATAATAGAGACAACTTTGCTGCAAGTTTTATACCTTGACCTCTCTTACAACATGATTCTTGGCCGACCATGGATCCATGCTATGAAACCAGTTCCTTCTACCTATCACTAGTGTCTGAAATATCCATACAATGGAACCAAGATAACCATCCTAGGAGATCCTAATCCCTTTCAATTTTGCATCAATCTAAAAGACACTCCACAATAACAAGTGTCAGTAAATAGAGAGGCATCTTTGCCTAATTATGTGGATCCCACTACATTGCTCAAATCAGTCAAAGGAAAACTAAAAATACATGAATGAGAATACTCTATGTCCCAAACATTTCTCATAGGCAAACTGCCCATGTCTCATAAGTCCCATGGAAAGCCACAATTGTTGAAAAAGGAACCCAAGACAATTATCCAATATCAATCTCCCACCACATTCACAAAGTGGGGTGAGTTAAACAAGGATACTTTAGATGAGGATATATCAGGGTGGCTTTATAAAGATGAGGCAGACATTCCACCTATCAAGTTGCCAGTAGAACAATATGGAAAAGGTTTCACTATACTGCAGAAAAGGGGATATGATGGATGTAGCAGTTTGAGACCGAATAAGAAAGGGAGGTTGGAGCCTATCGTCCTTGAGATGCAACATAGAACTTTGGGATTAGGCTTTTTATGATGGAGAATTGTAACCTCATCTACCAAAGTGACTTCACATGGAAAAGGGCATGACTCAGCTGATGAAACAACACCCAAGGATACTCATCCTGTAACCGATTACAATTGATGGGAGTGGGATTCTTAATCCTCTAGCTCCTATGCTCTTGAAATTTTTTTTGTTGACCCTGATGATTTTCCCATGTAAGACAAACATAGAATTCCTCCTCTTGTCAAAACCTGTCCAAAAGCCTGGATATGGTCATTTTGGGATCCAAGTACTGAATTTGACATGAGCAGTTTAGATAGGGACACTACTGATATCCATGTCTTCACTATCTCGACCCAAACCCTTCTTGAAACTGATGATGACATGCCCCTTGTATACCCACAACTTATCCAATGGGACCAATGAGGACCACTTAAACTAGACTGTTTTCAAAACAATGAGGCAATTACATAATTTCTTGAACTCAGAGAAGGGATACCACAAGGTGATCATAAGGTCGGATTTTCTATAGACTTACATTATGCAACATAATTTGGGGAGACAACTCCATCTTCCAGTTGCAAAAATGAAAAAGAAAATAAAGAAAAAAATCAAAAGAATGGGTCTTTGCGTGAAAATTACAAGGCACCATCTGACTAAGAAAAAGTTAAAATAAAGGATGTACCTGTGGGTGAAAACCTCTCTAAGGAACCTAAAGGTGGAATTTTGGATGTATCCCCATCAATTCAAGATAAATCAACATTGTTGGTGGAAATGATCGAATAAATAAATTTGGGTACACCTGACAACCCTAAGGTCATTTGTTTCGTTGCTTCCCTATCAGAAACAAAAAAAATAGATTTTGTCAACTTTTTCCTGGAGAAGCAGATCAACTTTGCATGGTCATATGTAGACATTCCCGACCTTGATCCAAAATTATTCCTTCATCACTTGACATTGAAACCAGGTGCTAAGCCCATCAAACAAAAACTAAGAAAAATGCATCTGCACGTGGCCCTATTAGTCAAAGTAAAACTCAAGAAATTGTTGGATGCGGGCTTTATTAGAGCAATTGATTACACATAGTGGATCTCAAATTTGGTACTGGTCAACAAAGCAATTGGGGGCATAAGAATCTGCACTGACTTTAGGGATTTGAACAAAGCATGCCCTAAAGATGATTTTTCTTTGCCTAACATTGGCATCATTGTGGATATGACTACTAGTTATGAGATGTTGTCGTTGATGGATGGCTTTACGGATATAATCAAATCTGTATTGCTCCCAAAGATCAGCATAAGATGCATTCACATGTGCTTGGGGTACCTACTATTGGAATGTCGTTTGGCCTTAAAAATGCCGGAGAAACATATCAGAGAGCCATGACAATAATATTCCATGATTTTATGCATAATTTGATGGAGGACTATGTTGATGATCTATTATGCAAATCTCTTACAAGAGATAGTCATCTTGTCATTCTTGGCCCAATTTTTGACCGCATGGAAGAATACAAGCTCAGACTTAATCCAAAGAAATGTGTCACTGGGGTAACAACTGGAAAACTATTAGGATATATTATTTCTCATAGAGGCATCGAAGTAGATCCTGCAAAGGTCAAAGCAATAATGGATATTCCTCCACCTACAAATCTTCGTTAGCTAAGAAGCCTTCAAGGGAAACTGCAATCAATCCGGAGATTCATAGCACAACTAACAGACAAGTGTCACCCCTTTTACCATTTGTTACACAAAGTGGTAGCCTTAAAATGGACTGAACATTGTCAATAGGCATTCCAAGCTCTCAAGGACTAACTCATGTCACCACCTGTATTAATGCCTCCCATAGAAGGAAAGCCATTGATTTTATATATCTCTGCAACTGACACAATACTTGGAGCTCTATTGGCCCAACATTATGAAAAAAGAAAAGAGCAAGCTATTTACTATATCAGTCAAACATTAGTGGGATATGAGATAAATTTTTCCATCATTGAATGAGCATGTTTATTAGTAGTATTTGCAGTTCAAAAGTTGCAGCATTATATGTTAAATCACAAGACACTGCTAGTAGCAAAGATTGATCCATTGGAATATTTGTTGAGCAGAGCAGCTTTGACGGGCTGACTAGCAAAATGGGTCATGATTCTGAGTGAGTTTGATATTGAATACACTGAAATAAAATCAATAAAAGGACAGGTTATAGTCGATCATCTCGCAAATGCACCTATTCAAGATGACCATCCAATGTTGACATATTTTCCAGATGAAACAGTCTTTGTTGTCACTCCCTCTAATGAATGGCAATTATACTTTGATGGATCCCATACAAGATTTGGCTCAATCCCAAGTATACTCTTTGTCACCCCTCAAGGTGACACCATTCCAAAGTCTTATAGAATAACTTTTGATTGCACCAATAATATTGCAAAGTACGAGGCTTTGGTTATAGGGCTCCGAATAGCAATTCAGTGGCATATTATACATCTACAAGTCTATGGTGATTCTCAACTTGTCATCCGACAAGTAAATGATGGATATGATACAAAAGATGAGAAATTTGTCCCTTATAAGCAAATGGTGGAATTATTCAAGAAAAAGTTCACTCTTATCAAGTTTAATCAAGTTCCTCGAGAATAGAACAAATCAGCAGATGCTATGGCCACTATCGCTTCCATGATAGATATGCCTCACGACATGGGTAGATGTGAATTTCTTGTGGAACAACTACTGATGCCTTCTTTTGAGATCCATCCATCGAATTTAGTGTGTGTCCTTGTTGGTCCTAATTCCCCATGGTATCATGATATTTATAACTATTTGAAATCCCAAACCATACCCCAAAACCTTTCCTCCAACCAACACCAAGCCTTTATATGACAAGCTACCAAATACGTCATCATCGGTGATACCCTTTACTGCCACTCTTTTGAACATACCCTCCTTAGGTGTTTGGATTCTGATGAAGCACAATTGGCTTTACATGAAGTTCATGATGGTATATGCGGGGGTGATTTCAATGGTCTTAGCCTAGCTAAAAAGTTGGTCAGAGCTGGATACTATTGGCCAACAATAGAAAAGGAAGCCATGATTTTGTTAAGAAGTGCTACAAATGCCAGATGCATGGAGATTATATTCACACACCAGCACAAGAGCTTCAACCTATCATATCTCCATGGCCCTTTTCTCAATGGGGGTTGTATCTCATTGGAAAGATTCACCCGACATTAGCAAATGGACATAAATTTATTATAACTGCAATAGAATACTTCACCAAGTGGATAGAGGCTATACCTATGACCTATATCACTAGCACACAAATTTTCAAGTTCATCTTGAACTATATCATATGCCAATATGGAGTCCCTCTTGCTATAGTCACTAACAATGGCCGTCCATTCAAGAATAAAGATGTCAGGGAACTCTATGAGAAGTTTCACATTCAACATCACTTCTCAACCCCCTATTATCCATAGAGTAATGGCCAAGCCAAGGCTTCCAATAAAACTGTCATTAAGATACTTAAAAAGGTTGTCAACGATGTTGGCCGAGATTGGCATGTGCAATTAAATTCATCTTTATGGGCCTATCGCACTTCTATCCGCACTCCTACTGGCACAACACCTTACTCCTTCGTGTATGGTGTGGAATCTATTTTACCCTTGGAGGTCGAGATTCCATCATTGCGAGTCTCTTTACAACACCTGATAGATGATGAAGCATACAATGTTTCTAGGTTGCATAAGCTTGAGATGTTAGATGAAAGATGTCAGACAAATCTAACACATTTGCGAGCATATCAAAACCCTAAGAATTCACCTGAGATTATCAAACGAAAATTTGAACCTAATTGGGTTGGGCCTTTCATTGTCACTGCAACATATGCTTAGGTGTGTATCAGCTTGCCACCTCGAATGGTGAACCATTATTAGAACCCGTGAATAACATGCACCTCCAGAAGTATTTTACATAATTTTCTTTCAATAGTTCTCCAATATGGTCCTAAAAAAATAGCAAAAAAATGAAAAAATGAAAAAATAGAAAAAATAGAAAAATAAAAAAATATCACCTTGGTTAAAACATGGTAAGTAGGCACCTTGTGTGAAAGCAAAAAAAGTAAAAAAAGAAAAAATAAAAATCATTCGCCCTCTAGTGAAAACCTGGCAAACAGGCGCTTTGGGAAAGTACCGTAGTGAAAACCTGGCAAAGGCCCCACGTGTAGCAAGGTCATTGCTCCACTGTCTACCTTGATTCTACCTATATATAGAAATATAGTTCTATCACACCTATCCTTTCTGATTTGACCCAGTGTCCCCATCCAGACTTGTGATTGGTCAACATCCATGTCTATTCCCTGTCAATTACCAATCCTTGTATATATGTTTTTTGTCCTGGTCATTGTACATATTTTGGACCTTAATTGGGGCAAATCCATTGTCATGATCAATTGACGGAGTTATGATTGTGAGTAGCTCGGAAGCTACGACATGTACATAACCTTTAAAGTCTTGAAAAAATCCCTAAAAAGCAAATAAATTCTTGAAAAAAATCACTAAAAAGCAAATAAAGTCTTGGAAAAAATCCCTAAAAAAATCAAAAAAATAAAATTGTAAAATGTCCCGAAATAATCCAAAAAAAATAAAATTGAAAAATGTCCTGAAAAAAAAAAAATCAAAAAGTTCAAAAACCCTAAAAATTGAAAAACATCAAAAATCAAAAAACAATCCTTTCATTTCATTTCGCCAATAAATTGTCCCCTTTGTACATAGATAGACATTTGAGTAGATGACAAACTGAAACACAATAAACATTGCGCTTAAAAAATCACGCAACAACAAATGAATTGTTCAACAAACCAAGCATTCAAACCGATCAAACATGTCTTATCAATCAACGACATCAACATTATCAGTCTTTTTGTCAACATTGTTATGGGTCTTATACAGGGTGTGGTATACTCGAAACCAGAGTGTGTCAGGTGTCTTAGATGGGGTACTACATTCCCTGAAACTAGACTGCAGGATCATCCTTTTATCCCACTATCACCTTTTGACAATGAAGATTAGAATGTTTGTTTGGCTTGTTTGAATTTGCGAGTCTTATCTTTTTATTGACCATGTTCCTATGTTGCTCGGTGATGTCACTGAGTGATTTAGAGTGATCGAGATGGCTCATGGTCCTTTTTTATATTTTGTCTTCTGTTTGTGGAGTGTTTCTAGCATTCTAGGGCAAGTATGTCTTGGGTCTCTAAGATAAGTGTGTTCGCTTTGTGAACACCGCACATACCTCGATCCTCGACACACTTCATGTCTTAGGATGTTTTGAATCATTCCTTGTCTATGATGTGTTTGTTTTATGCAAAGGGATTGCATTATTGCTCTGACCTTCCATGTCAGGTGGGCTGCATCCATTTTGCTAAATCAAAATAAGGCTCTTATTCTATAATGTGTACCTTAAGAAGCAAGGTTTCATCATTTACTAACTTTTCTTCATCTGATTTCTTCTTCGTCTATTATTTCTTCAATCTGTTTACATGTCGATAAATTGGTCTCTCATTTGGATTTTTTACCCAATTTCTTGAGGGGGCACCCATATACCTCGTTATTATTGGGGCAACATTATTATTCTTTGAAACAACGCTCAAAATCGCATTATCTCAAAGAGGGGCAAAATGTAGACACTAAAAATTAGTTTATGCCTGCATTGCTAAACCTTAATTTTTAACATGTCTTTTATGTCACATTTGATTTTTATCATGTATGAACATTGGGTCATTCTTCCTATTCTATCTGATTCATTTCCAACCCTAACAAAATTATTCAATCGTACTTGGCCCTAAATCATCATGATTGGCGGTTTTATCATTTGATCATTTCATCCTAAATCAACCTTTATTGATAATTAATCAGTCATTAATTATCAATCTCTTCAATATTTTTATCAAATCCTTTTCGATTATCTTTAATCAAATTCCATCAATCTTATGTCAATCAATCATCAATTTAAATCAATTGCAATGTCATAATTGATCATTTTGACATCTCATTTGCCTTTATTGCGTTCAATCATTTTGTCATTATCATCATTGATGAGCCTAAATAATGGCTCTGTTTTGATAGGTTTTTGTCATAGTATTCCTGCCTAGGTCTTGTGTTTAGATGATGTTTGGATCAGGATACTCTCCTAGTTAATGCCTTTTTAAGTGCTTTTGGAACTGATTTGTCTGATACTTAAGGTTGTCATATAATGCTTTATAAATGGTTTATCGATGCAAAATATCTAAATCAATCTTAAGTACGCTTTAATTTATGTCATGTTAACATTAGTATATACACATACTTTTTGTGCATGTTAACATCATGATGAAGGGTCGGCTAAGAAGAAGGAAAGACTAAGCGAGCAGTTTAAAGGAACATCAAGCATACTGCCATGTTGCAGACCTAGTCAAAGAAAAGCAGCATTGAAGAAGATCGAAGCCACTTGATCGTTTCTTTAGTAGTATGATTTATGAGACATTTATAATTGTTCTTAGTGGAGCTTAGATCTAGGAAGCAAGTCATGCTATATCTTCTCAGCTGCAAGACAGATGTTGTTATGTTTTCCTATGCTGACTTCTTCTTTTAGTATAATAAACTTGTTTGCCTATTCTCTTGGAATATGTGCTGATCAGTTAGGAATCTGTTATAAGTTTCCATATAAATAAAAGGTCTCTCAAGGAAAGAACAACCATAAAATTTGTAATTCCCAGCTTTCAGACTCATGTATTTTTGCAGTAAATCTGGAATAAAGAAATCAATGTTATCTCGAGCTTATTAGTTGTTGTTTGAGAATTCTAGATAGACTCACTAAAGGGGGCCCACTTGGTGAGTAGTCCCTTTTTGTTTTTCAGTTAGTTTAATAGTTGTTGTTTCAGCATTTGACTATTCCTACAGCCACTGGAAATAGATCCTATGACTGTTCCTGCAGCCACAATGGGCAGAGTAGTTCCTATCTGCTTGCCAGAACATTATCATTTGGTAGTAGTTGCTTAAGTTACTTTCAGTTGTGAGTTCTGATTAAGTATTAGTTCATTATGTTTTTGCATTAATTTTAGAGAATTTCCTTTCCTGCAGTAGGATAGAATGGTTACAATATGAACTTAGTGCACATAGCATGCTGGCCCGTTTCAATTTTATGTCAGTTGGATACACTTCAAGAAAGGAAGAAGCATGAGGAAGCAGAGGCCATGCTTGCTGAATTTTGTCCTCACTGTCAGAAAAAGAAGAGAGACTGTAAGTGTAAACTCCTCGCTAAGATTGATAGTCAGCAGACAACTCTAGATTTCAAGCCAATCTATGGAGATGATGAACAACTCTTTTATGTTGCACAATGAAGGCCTTAGCCTCGAAGACAAGGTATGCCACAAGATATATTGTCTCTTTCTAGTCCTTATATGAACTATAATGCACAAAATAATCAACAGCAACCCCCATATTCCCAAAATTTTGGAAACTATACTCCTCAGTCTTGGAATGGCTCTCAAAACCCTTGGCCTAATTATCAGAGCCCTTCCTTTTAGTGGTAGTAGCCATAAGAGAATTGGTTTCCACCTCAAGGTAACTAGCAACACTCACCACAATGGAGGGGAGGTCAGCAATGGGCAAACTAGCCATCAGTTTTCCTCTAGCCACAACAATAGTCCCAACAACTAGCTTTAATGCCACCAACTCCTAATGCTACTCCACCTAAGCCAACTCAACTACCAACACAACCTCTACCAAATCCAAACAATAAACCTCAACAACAACAACAATTTTATTCAGCCAATCCTAATCAGTATCCTACATATTCTTTGAATATAAGTGATATTCAATTATGGTCCGGAATAACTTTACCTACCCCATGTCCTCCATTTATAACATAATTACCATCTGAGGAGACTACACCTGATCAACCTGGAAACTTTGAGCAGTTACCTCAATCTGAAACTTCACACACACCTATTAGAATGCCTCCATTTCCTCAAAGATTACAAGTATAAGTGTCTAGGCAACAGGATGACATAGCTTTTGATCTTATTGATCAAATAAAACATATATGTGTAAAGATCCCACTGTTTCAAGCTATTAAGGATATTCCCATATATGGAAAATCTATTAAAGAGGCATGATTAAGAAAACTTGGATGCAAGAAAAAGGACCCAAAAACAATGCATGTAGTAGGACAATTGGCTGATATTATGTTAGGAAAAGTTGATGTCCCTAAATATTCTGACCCAGGTAGTCCTATTTTCAAGATAGTTATTAATGGAACACAAATTAAAAATGATCTGATAGATTTGGGAGAAGCCATAAACGTGATTACCAAGGATGTCATGCAACAACTCAGTATTACTAGTCTTAGGTCTACCCCAACAGTCCTGCAACTTGCTGATAGTTTTATTGTCCAACCTGATGGGATGGTTGAAGATATTGTTGTCACACTAGATTCCTAGGAATATCCGATCGATTTTATAATACTTTCTCCTATGGAAACATTGGGGGGCTATCTAATCATTTTGGGAAGACCTTGGCTTACTACAAATGATGCATACATAGGTTGTAGATCAGAGGACATGACCATTTCTGATCCGGAGGATAAAATAAATTATCTCCAATACTCCAGAAATAAACACATGGCACCTCAGGAGGAAAATGATTTAACAAAAGATATGTTATGAGATTCAAACTCATAACCTCCCTCAACAAACCCACCACTTTCACCACTAGACCATTCATTCGCATTTACTATTTTATAGAGAGAAGTTGGTTTTACTGTATAACCAACTGTGCAAAGATAGAATGGAGGCCGACGGGGGTGGAACCCTTGACTACCGGTCTCCCAAAATGGATGGAAACCGTTGTGCTATATATAGCACTTGAATTATAAGCAGCCCATATTGCATTTAAACAACGCAAAGCCCACCAATCCCTATTTTAAAGGGGATATTGGTTAAATAAACCCGCTAATGACTAATGGTGCCAAATTAGAATGTAAGGGGGATATGCACAGGAAATAATTTGTTGTAAAGGGTTATTTATGGGAGTTGGTGGTTTTAGTCTATTTTAGACTTATTTTATGTATAAAAGGGGGGTAGTAGTCCTTTTTGAGACATCCAGGTGATGAGAAGGAGATTATGAACTTGAAGGCTTGTTGATTATTCCTACACATTGGAGAATAAAGTTGCCTTTGTGCTTGAAGGGAATATCTTGTAACATTTGTAATTGATTTTGGAGCTAATTGGATCGGTCCCCCTATTGGAGCAGGACCCGGAGATGTAGTTTGACCCACGGATGAACTCCGTTATCAATTGTCTTTTGTCTTCTATCTTTCTACTCTCTTTCTTTCAGTTCATTACCTTTATTATGCTTTGTTCATTTAAGCATTATTATGTTAATTCGCTCAGATTAAAGCTTTGAATTAACTTATGTAATTGCTATAAGCATTCATCTGTAATCGTCATAGATCCTAATCAGATCAATTTTAGATGGTATAGCTACTAAAACTATGGCACTTTATTCTCCAGCACAACCACAACTAGATCAAGAGCAAGTAGTATGGCCAGATATAGGAGAAGAAGCAGAGGAATTCAATATTGTTCAGCAATTTATGGTGTTGACTAGGGAACCATTCATAGAAATCCAAGAAGATGACAAGGTACTCTCTAACATGATAGAAAATAATTATGGGGCAGCTCAATAGTCATGTGGTATACCAACAGATCCTTTGCATACTCTTCTCCCATCCACGGGTTCTTTGAATTCTCTTGCAGCCACATATATATTTCATACCTTATTGCCATAGGAAATTCAAACCTCTTCTATATCTAAAGCATCTATTGTTGAGTCAATCACCCACGTAGAAATTGCTTCAAGAAGGAATCCGAATGTCAATAGTCAACTCACAACAGACCAAAGGTTGTCATTAATAGAACTACTCAAAGAACAAAAATAGGCTTTTGCATGGGATTATCATGACATAAAGGGATTAAATCCTACATTGTGTACCCACAAAATGTATATCAAAGAGGATTGTAAACCAGTTAGATAAGCACAGGGAAGAATTAATCTTGTATTAAGGGAAATAGTCAAGGAGGAATTACAAAAGTTACTAAATGCAGGATTCATATACCCTATTTCAGATAATCAATGGGTATCTCCCCAAGTTATTGTCCCTAAGAAAGGAGGAAAATGGAGATTTTGTGTGGACTATAGGGAGCTCAACACTGCTACTAAAAAAGACCATTTTCCACTTCCATTCATTGATCAAGTGTTAGATTCTCTAGCAGGCAAGCAATACTTTTCATTTTTGGATGGGTTTAGTGGATATAATAAAATCAAAATAGCACCCGGGGACCAGGAAAAGACCACCTTCACTTGCCCTTTGGGAACATATGCCTATTCAATCCTTCCTTTTGGTCTATGCAATTCTCTTGCAACCTTTTAAAGGGTTTTCCTTAGTATATTCTTAGATATTTCCCATGATTGTATGGAAATTTACATGGATGATTTCACTACTTATGGGGCCACTTTTGAAGAAGCATTGCAAAATCTTTCCAAAGTGTTGCAATGGTGTGAGGATCATAATTTGTCCCTCAATAGTAAGAAATGCTTCATGATGATGCAAGAAGGCATAGTGTTGGGCCACCGTATTTCTCAGTCAGGCATTCAAGTTGATCCAACCAAAATTGAGGTAATACTCAATCTTCTTGCCCCTGCAAAACAAAAGGATGTAAGAAGTTTTTTAGGCCATGCAGGGTACTATAGGAGATTTATCAAAGACTTTAGTAAGATGGCAGGACCTATGTATACTCTCTTAATAGAAAATTATACATTTGAATGGACACCAGCATGTGAAGAGGCATTTAATAAACTTAAGAAAGCCTTAACCCAGGCTCCTTTGCGTAAAGGACCTGATTGCTCTCTTCCTTTTCACATTCACACAGATGCATCAAATTTTGCAATTGGAGCAGTTTTGGGGAAGAAGCAAGGAGTTTTGGAGAATGAAATTTACTATATCAGCAAAAATTTGCAAGGACCTAAGTTAAATTATATTGTCACTTAAAAGGAAACGTTAGTTGTTATCTATGCCCTCAATAAGTTTAGGCACTATATCACTGGTTATCAAATCTTTGTGCATACTGATCATGCAACCATCAAATACCTTATGAATAAAAGTTCAATTTCAAGTAGGTTAGCACGATGGTTATTGTTAATGCATGAATTTGACATCACTATCACTGACAAGCCAGGTAAAGAAAATGTGGTGGCAAACTTTCTATCCATAATTCAAGCACCGGATAATTCTGCATCCATTGATGATTCCTTTCCAGATGAGCATTTGTTTTCAATTAATGTGAACATTCCATGGTATGCTAACATAGCTAACAAGATCCCTCCTCATTTCTCTCCAAAAGAAAGAAGGTTGCTGGTAGAAAAGAATTTCAACTTTTCATGGATAGCAAATTACTTATTCTATATAGGGCCAGATCAAGTTATGAGGCGATGTGTTAGAGAAGATGAAACTTATGATATCCTTTATGCCTATCATGATGAGCCTTGTGGAGGTCACTTTGCTGCCAAGAGAACAACTCTCAAGATACTCACTATAGGGTATTAATGGCCAACTTTACACAAGGATGTAGTCAAGTATACCAGAAAATGTAATAGATGTCAACAAATGGGAAGACCAAATCAGTCTGATGAAATGCCTTTGTATTCGCAGGTGGTTGTTACACCATTTGACAAATGGCGATTAGACTTTGTTGGGCCCATTGATCCATCATCAAATGGTAAGTCATAAATTCTTGTATGTACTGATTATTGCACAAAATGGGTTGAAGTCAAAGAATTCAAACATGCTAGAGATAATAAGGTAGCATAATTTTTATATGAAGAAATCTTTACTTAGTATGGAGTTCCCAGAGAGATTGTGATAGATCAAGGGGCACAATTCACTTCCACTTTGGTCACTACCCTAGTTAATGAATATAATATAAGGCATAGGAAGTCCACTCCCTACCATCCTTAGGAAAATGGACAAGTAGAAATCACTAATAGGGAACTTGAATTTATATTGACCAAGACATTAGCTCTTAACCGTAAGTATTGGTCTAGCGGGTTATTTGAAGCAGTATGGGCTTATCGAACCACTTGGAAAACCACAACAGGGTTTAAACCCTTTGAAATGGTGTATGGGACAAAAGCTATGATGCTTGTGGAATTTGAGCATAAGACCCTACAAACAGCCATAGCCTTGGATATGACTCTCTCTACAACACAACAAGAAAGGCTCCTGCAACTTAATGCCTTGAACGAAATAAAAAAGTCAGCCCTGTAGCACTCATAAACAATTCAAAATCAATGCATCAAGTGGCATGACCACTATATCAAAGACAAAACATTTAAGCCAGACGATTGGGCACTTCTCTACAATTCACGGTATAAGGACAACTTGGGAAAATTGTAGACAAGCTGGTTAGGGCCATATGAGATCATTGAAACATTCTCTAACGATGTAGTACAACTGTCCACAATCCTGTCAAGTTTAAATTGTTGGTAAATGGTCATCATTTGTGCCTCTATCACAAACCTCTTTCCAAGGATGAGTTTCTGCAGTAGTTCTCTACACCAAAAAATCTCAAGATTCCTGCAGCAACAGGCGGCGGCTTTGCCGTTACATCATAATCCTAAATATTTGTTGCATGCTCATAATAAATACTTCAATATCCAGTGGAAGTACATTTTTGCATAATAAATATTCCATTTCCACCTCCACTCATTTCCTTCCTTCATTTCCACCTCGCTTTGTGTGCATAGCGGATCAACTTCCTATATAATAAATTTCTACAGCTGCAGTCATTATAGCACGTTGTCAGGTACACTCATGTGTATTTATTTTTTGTTACATGCATATAATTAAACCATATTTCCTATCATCATGATATTTTCATAGTGTCCTTTTCAGTCCTCCTCTGCATGTGTTGACACCTATTAAACCTTAAGTTGGGGGGGGAGTACAATGGGAAGTATGATGTGAATTATTCTAGCAGATAGTTCTTATGTCATCATAGATTGAGTTTAAATTTTTCAAATTTTTGGTTTGAGGTGATATTTTGTACTTTGTCCTTTTGTCTGCCTAGAGTTATTTTAGAATTGCAGCTAGGTTCTGACCAAATAAGAGAATATTGAGTATATTTTAGTTGTAGAATTGGGCAAATTTATGCCATTGGTGAGTTGAGAGTATTATTGCTGCAATGGGTGGTCCACCTATTTGTCATGAACCGACAGTTCATGAAATCCTTCTTCAAGACCAAGATTGTAAGCCAGTATTCCGCAATAGTGGGTGGCTAGATTATTTTTTGAAGCTGACTGAGTTTAATGAGGAAATTGTAAGGGAATTTACCCACACATTTTCAGATGGAGAAGCCTAGGTAAAAGATTTGAGAGTTGTGGTGATAGAGGAACAGTTTACAGAAGTAATTGGGTTGCCAACAGACGGAGAAAAATTCTCTGAATCTAAGGATGCACGAAATGTGAGAGCAGAGTTTACATGACAGGGAGACCCACCTTTGGTAATAGACAGATAGGGAGCTAGACGAGAATCTCTTCTACTTGAATGGAGAGTAGTAGTATTGTATGTCTTGAAGTATTTACCTTGTGAAGGAAGATTCTCATGTCTACATTCCGATAATTTCAAGCTTCTGAGTCATCTATGCCACGAGAGAAGGATGAATGTTCTAAACATATTGTACAATCTTCTTTCCATAAGCGCAATAGAAACCCAAAAAGGTAGGCCCCACTCTATTTCTCATCATTGTCTAATTAAGTTGTTGGTTGAAAGATCTTTAAGAGATGTCTCTCTAATGTCTTGGAATGAATTTGTGGAAATTAGAAGCTTTAGGGTAGATAATGATGGTCCAATAGAACCACTCCCATCTCAAGAATGAGAAAATATTGAAATACCTGGTTCCCCCATTGAACCCTCATCCTCCAAGATTTCACCAGAACAAATTGTTCCTACACCAGAGGAAGCCCTATCTAAAAGAGAAGAAGCCTCAGCAGGGGTTCCTTCACAAAGCCTAATGAAAACTAGGGCTACTGCACGAAGGGGAAAAGGTAAAGGAAAGAAAATTGAAGCAGAAAGGGAAGAGGAGAAAAGTAAAAGTGGGGATTTAGTCTACCCTATTTCTATGAAAAGGAAAGTCACAAAAATATTTTCTCCTGCAGCCACTCAAGAAAAATATCAGAGAAGAAGCGGTAGGCTTCGAAAAAAGCCTAGAGATTAGGAACAATCAGAGGGGCCAAATGTCACCATTCTGGTTGATTCTCCAGAACATGAGCCATGCAGTACTCACCAGAGTGATGTTCCTTCTTATCCACCTAAGGAAATAAGAAGGGAGGTAGAAGAAGAAGAAAAAGAAGAAAAAGATGAAGAATAAGAGCTGCAGAACCTTCATGAGTAGGTACAGGAAGAAGTAGGTTTTGATGGGCTTGGGGTTATTGAAGCAGGAAGCAGAGTTGAAAAGATGAAGCCTAAAGCACCTATTCATAGACCACCCACTTCTCTTACCAGTCATGCAGTAGCACTTGCCATTTACCAGGAATGGGAATTGGAAAAAGAAGAGATGCAGAGGATAATTAACTAGCAGAAGAAGATCATTGAACAAAAAGGTGAGGAGATTGCTCAGCTTAAAACTAAAGTGGAAATGGTAGCCACTATGGTACCACAGCTAATGCAATGCTAAGCACCTCCTAGGGTTTACTCTTTGTATTTAAAGGAACAACATATTTGTTTCCAGATGATGAGAATTGTCAGGGATCTAAGTCCCTCTTTGCAGACACCTGAGGAATTCTATCATGTTTATCAAACATCTCCTACAACCATTAAGAATCTTCTCTGTGAATTTTATTTACACAATTACACTGTTCTTGATGATGTTGATTGGAACCCTCTCCTCTACATTGGAGATATCTAGTTGAGAGCTCTCATGTCATGGGTGCAAAATGAAATTGCAAGAGGAGAGAAGTTCCAGATACATAGAAAGGAAGAACTTGACCTTTCACTGCCATTAAGGGCTGAATCAAAAGAGCCAAGAAGAATTTATTTTGACTGGCAAAAGATTGTATATCAGCCAGATTTTGGGAAAGACAGTTTGCCCTTAAGAGAAGAAGTATATAAGGAATATGAGAAAATGGCTACAAGAGAAGGACAGGTAGAAATAGGAAATTTGGTCCAGCATTGGAATAGCCTGCCAGATGAGTTGAAGCAATCTGAGTCACACTCTTTACAAAACTATCATGCGGCACTGAAGAGAGCACCCAAATATATACACTTGGGAAGAATGAAAGGAAGACATTGGTTGCCTCTTAGTTTGCAGCCTCCAATCCTCGTATGGCCACTAATGGGATGCAGGGATAGTGATCCACCATATAGTGAAGCAGCAGAATGCACTAGGTGGACGCGATTGGAAAAGATGAAAGGATTCTAGTGGATTTTATCTACAGGAGGTTTTGGGTAGGTTACCCCTGGCAATTTCAGAATCAATGCCAGAATTTAGAATTTTCCTATTGCTGGAGGATCAACAAGAAGTTAGGTTAGGGGGAGATGATGAGCCTAAATAATGGCTCTATTTTGATAGGTTTTTGTCATAGTATTCTTGCCTAGATATTGTGTTTAGATTATGTTTGGATTAGGATACTCTCCTAGTTAATGCCTTTTTAAGTGCTTTTGGAACTGATTTGTCTGATACTTAAGGTTGTCATATAATGGTTTCTAAATGGTTTATCTATGCAAAATATCTAAATCAATCTTAAGTATGGTTTGATTTATGTCATGTTAACATTAGTATATACACATTCTTTTTGTGTATGTTAACATCATGATGCAGGGTCGGCTAAGAAGAAGGAAAGACTAAGCTAGTGGTTTAAAGGAACATGAAGCATACCACCATGCTATAGACCTCATCAAAGAAAAGCAACATTGAAGAAGATCAAAGCCACTTGACCGTTTCTTTAGCAGTATGGTTTATGAGACATTTATAGTTGTTCTTAGTGGAGCTTAGATCTAGGAAGCAAGTCATGCTATATCTTCTCAGTTGTAGGACAGATGTTGTTATGTTTTCCTGCGCTGACTTCTTCTTTTAGTATAATAAACTTGTTCCCCTATTCCATTGGAATATGTGCTGATCAGTTAGGAATTTGTTATAAGTTTCCATATAAATAAAAGGTCTCTCGAGGACATATAACAAGCATATAATTTTTAATTCCTAGCTTTCAGACTCATGTATTTTTGCAGTAAATCTGGAATAAAGAAATCAATGTTATCTTGAGCTTATTAGTTGTTGTTTGAGAATTTTGGATATACTCACTCAAGGGGGCCCACTTGGTGAGTAGTCCCTTTGTGTTTTTCAATTAGTTTCCATCTTGCAATAGTTGTTGTTTCAGCATTTGATTATTCATACAGCCACTGGAAATAGATCCTATGATTGTTCCTGCAGCCACATCGGGCAGAGTAGTTCCTATCCGCTTGCCAAAACATTATCATTTGGTAGTAGTTGCTTAAGTTACTTTCAATTGTGAGTTCTGATTAAGTATTAGTTCATTATGTTTTTGCATTTATTTTAGAGAATTTCCTTTCCTACAGTAGGATAGAATGGTTGCAATATGAACTTAGTGCACATACCGTGCTGGCCCATTTCAAGTTTAGGTCCTTGGTTGATAATTAAATGAGCCTCTGCTACAGGAAAGCTAGTTGTTCAGTAAGGATGTCCAATCCTTGAATTGATTTTTTTTCACCTAGTTGCCATTTCGATTGTAAGGACCAACAATCATTATAAATTTCCTTGTTTTATCAAAACACCTTTGGATTATGGTCATTTTGATCATTTTTCCTTGTTAATTGTCATCAATTTTGTCAGTATTGCCAATTAGTCATTTTATTTCAGTCATAATTCAGGCCTAATTCGATATTGGGGTTGGAATCCTATAATTATTTCATCAATTTCTTCATTTCAGTCATGTCATCTTTATCAACCTTTCTTCCTAGGTAAATGAATTTATTCATTTACTCCTCTTATCCTAAGTTCACAATTAAATAATTTATTTATTTAATTGGCCAATTTACAAATGAGGAAGAAATAATAATTTATAATTATTAATTTCCACCTCATTTCTTTTCTTCACTTAGCTCTTCCACCTTCCAAAAAGCACCTCACTTTGCTTTTCATTTATGAAAAGCTTCTCTTTTTTTGCTTTTGTTTGAAAATAAAAGCTTCTCTTTTTGCTTTTTGTTCAAAAATGAAGGTTTCCCATTTACCTACACTTAACTATTCTTCCTGACTAACATGAGCCATTGATCATTTTTTGATCACAATCATCCATTTTGATCTTCTTCCTCTATAAATTTGAGTCCTTTTCCTCTTATTAAACAACTTCAAACACTTGACATATGCGATTAATCTCACACTTTTCCTTTCATTTTTATATCTTCAAGTATTCTCTCCTATCACACTTTTTCCCTTGCTTCATTTAAATTCATAATGGATTGAGCCAACATACAATCATAATTAGAGAAGAAAGAAGGAGCAACGAGACCTTCATCGAATGGAGTAAAATTGATTTGATTTCCTTTACTTTGTTTTACCTTCTTTGATGACCTTGTTGTATGTGTTCAACTGGTTTTTGGTGATGATTCTAACCAATTTTCTTGCACACAGTCATCATTCACAAGCTATCTAGCATACATCGAGTAAATTTTGGGCAGATTTTAATAGAGATTTTAAATGTCTTGATGATACCATGTTTTGATTAAGTAAAAGCAGGTATTTGAAAGGTACCCGAACCTTTTACAAGCCAGGAAAACATAAATGCTAAATAAAGTGCCTGATCACTTCAAAAAGACAAAATGAACCCATCGGAAGGGCACAACTTAATACATCATTACATTAAAAACTCGGAACAGACAGGAAAAGGAAAGCAAAAGACAACAAAGAGACAAAACCAAGGACAAAAACTGGGACTAAATACTATTCAGAATTTCCTCAGCGTGAACAACCATTTGTTTCATGTTGTTCATTGAGGTCTTCATATCCTCCAGCTCACGACCATCAATGTCAACCTTATTCTTTGTGTTGGCTCTGGTCCTCCTTTCATGACCCTTCTTGTTCACCTATTCTTTATCCCATCCTTCTATACATTATTCTTGAACCTGTTGATAAAGATGTTCATGTTGTCCACCGAAGATTTGAGGATTTGGAAATTTTGATCAGCAAGTTGCTTGACATTGTGCTCCAGCTTGTCAATTCTGCTTGGAAATTTTGATCAGCAAGCTGCTTGACCATGTTATCGACACAATATTTTTTCTCTTTTGCCTCTTGCAACACCTTATTGATTGTGCCTCTTCTAGAGGTGACCATGTCAAACCACTTTCCCATTAAGAACATAATTGAATGGCAAGTGTCTCAACATGTCCTTCCAAGTTCAAGTTTTTTTTAACATCACATTGATGAATCACCAACCTACATTGGTGCACATCCAATCAGTTTATAACCTTGAATGTTGTCTTACTAAATGGATTGGGTGGATTTCATAGTGGAATCATGCATTCCATGTACCTCACACTTTCTTCACATTTATGCTAGCTAGTTGGTCATCTTTTGATGGTGGTCATATGAAGCCACCACCTTGGATCTTCACCATGTCATAGAGGCACTTGTTGTAACCCTTTTTCTCCCACCTTGTAGGTTCATCTAGTACAGTTTCATTAGCAAAAGAAATTTTTTAATAATCATTCTCCAAGAGGCAATCTAATTAAATCTAAATTACATTGGGTTAAAGTGGGTGACCATGCATCTAAAGAATATTTTCTAGCTCTTAGAGCATGTCATTCCTCCTAGGGAATATTTTATTTAAACAAGGTCGAACGATGCTCATTGGGCTCCCATATATTCTCCAACCCTTTATTCACCATTATGAGAAGGTCTTCACTACTCATGAGCCCTCCCTTGACTAATATTGTGCTCGCCTCTAGGTTGTTTTGTGTAAGATTTTTTAAGCACTAAATTTTTTGTGATCAATTTCACTCCTTGGAGGACCTTAAAGAAGTAGTTAATTCTATGATCGTTGATAAAATGTTTGGGTATGATAGTTTCCCTTGTGAGTTCTACAAGGCTTTGTGGGTCTATGTTGCACATGACCTCCATAATATTTACCTCGAGGCTTCTCATTATAATTATTTAAGAAATCTTATCAACAAATGACATATTAATTTCATACCTAAGTCTGAGGATCCCAAAGATATTTGTAATTAGCAGTTGATCATGCTACTTAATGCCTATTACAAATCATTGTCAAAGATTTAGTTGTGAATATTTTCCATATGCTTCCTCAGATTATTCATCCAAAGAAAAAATTCTATCAAGTCCATATTAATTTTGAATAATATTATTGTTGTCTAGGAGGGTATGGACTGGGCGAGGAATTCTAAGCAAAAATCCCTCTTCTTAAAAATTGATTTCACCAAAGCCTATGATTGAATTGAATGGATTTTTATCCTTTCCATGACCATTCCTTGGGGTTTGGCCCAAGATTAATTCAAATGGTTGATATGCTCTTTGTAAATGTCATTTCTTGCATCATCATCAATGCTCATCAGTTGCAATATGTCTTTAATCTTTTTTCCGTTCCATTAGGAAAGTGTGCCCACTTATGCACTCTTTGCATGCTCTTGCTACTGAAGGATTTGGATATTTCTTGTAAAAATCTATCTCCTCTAGATGGTTCCTTGGAATTAACTTTCTTTTAGTCGTCGAATTAGTTGGTCAATGGTCACTTCGTGGATGATTCATTCCTTTCCCTTCTTAAAGAGGATAAAAATATCAAGGAGGTGCTCCAATGTCTTGACACCTTTTTCCTTGCCTCTAGCTTGGTGATTCAATGGAACAAGACCTGGTGTTATTGCCAATATGATCTCCCTACGTTGTCTTGGCTTCTTAGCTATGGATAGAAGTGGAATGACTATTAGGAAATTTTTATATTTATTGGAATTCCCTTTTCTTTTCAAGATTCTATAGTGGATATTAAGGAAAAACTTTCATATTGGATTACTAAGCCACTCTCATTGGTAGGATAATTTTAGGTTTGCTCCAGAATTCTTGCGACCACCCATGTTTATTACTTCTCTTGTTAGGATCCTTCTAAGGCTTCTTATTTGAAGCTTGAGAAGCTTCTTTGTGATTTTATTTGGGCCTCTTCTAATGACTACAAGGATTTCTATCAAGTGGATTGGGAGTTTTCTATCTCCCATGTGAATTTGGAGGGCTTGGGATTGTTTCTACATAGCCTCAAGGTTTGGCTCTTTGTGTCAATTGGGTGATTTGTGTCATTTCTAACAATGAGCCATGAAAGATCCTTCTTCAACATTATATTAATATAGTCTTTTTGACCCATTCCCTTTCTTGGAAGTGGATTGGTTCTTAGACCATTCCAATGAAGTTGTGCATATTGAGGGCACTGTCATTGATAAGAGAATTTGGTGGGCTTGGGAAGTTGTTAAGCCTTGGCTTCACTAGGTTGGATTTGGTTTTAGGGATGGGATTTATTTTAACCAACACAATCTCTAGTGGTCTCACCTCATTCAATATGAAGGGCTCCATTTACCAAGATTGCCTTTTGTTAAAGCTTCATGTTTTCACAAGAAGGGCATCTGTACTCCTTAAGATTTATTTTTTAAAACTACCACAAATATCCTTTCTTGGAATGAGTTGCAAGCTCAATTCCATATCTATTGGCCAAATCGAGAGACATTTGATGCCATCCTAATAGCCATCCCCATGAAAATGTTGTACAAAATTAGAGTCCACTCTTCTAGAGCTTGGTGGATGGATTAGTGGCAGATTCCAAATGATAATTTCTATAATTATAAACTGCATATGTGGTATCATTGGCTTTTACTAGACATCTTACCATGGTGCCCAATTTAAACTTGTGATGAAATTTATAGTCACCACTCTCGGTCTAGCAACACAAATTTCATAGTATTGGGTTGGTTGTTGTTAAGCCTAAGGTCACCAACTTTTCTTGCTATATTATTTTCCAAGGCTTACCTATGGGTTCTCCTCTTACACATATGGGTATTTAGGAACTTCCTTGATCATTCTATGGGCAACCAGAGTTGTTCAAACATATTTTTGGGTTCTATCATAGAGCCCAACAACTATGGAGTTGGATTCATGATTTTTTTCATCCCTTCCACCTAGAGCCTTTCTCCTAACATATGGCTCTTTTGGGGATTGGCCTCACATTCTCTAGTTCAAGTATACTCAAATTTCATATTATTTTAGAGTTGAGATCCTCTTTAGTCTATGGAAAGATACAAATTCTATTATTTTTTCTCATTACTCTATTGACAAAAATATTTTGCTTTACTCTAAAGCCACCATATGCTCAAATATTTTGTTATAGATTTAGGTGCAATCTCACAAGGTGGATCATCTTCAGGACCTACCTGATCATTGGATTAATGCCTTGTTCACTATTTCCAAGTTTCCTCCAACTCCTCCTACCTCTTGTGAATGTTCTCCTCCTCGTGGTGGGTGCAGAGGTCAAAGTTTCCTAACTCATCATTCCTAGTTGCTCATCTCTCCTAGTTCCCCAAATCCCAAGCTCCTCGCTGCCATTCTAGTGGCCATAGTGTAAAGTTCTGATGCCAATAGCTAACAAGATGAGAGGGAGGGGGGTGAATCATACAAACTTAATCTTCCATAAAAGCAACAAATTCAACCTCGATAACTTATACTTCAACAACATAACCAAAAATTGCTAAACATGCTAACTCATAAACACATAATCATCATAACACATATAACACCAGATTTAACGTGGAAACCCAAATAGGGAAAAACCACTGTGGGATTTCAGACCCACTAAGAAATATACTCTTCTAGAGTATGCTTGATTAAAAGCAAATCCTGTTAAAGATTACAAACACATTGCTAGATGTGACCTGGTTAAGGGATTTCCCTCAGATCTATTAGGATCTTCACTTTGTTAGAAGTGACCTTGTCAAAGGATTTTCAAACACTCATTTAGAATGTTACCTTGCTAGAGGGTTTACAAATAAGACTGTTAAGTCCACTTGATTAAGAGATTTTCTATCACTATTCTGTAGATTCATTGAATTGATGCTTTCACTGAACTTTGTCAGTGAGTAGAAGATAGGGGTAGGACCCCTAACTTGCTTGTGAGATACTCAAAAGTGTCCCTTGGCAGTGGCTTTGTGAAGATGTCTGCTATTTTCTCCTTTGAACTGATATAATCCAGCACAACTTTCTTCTCTTGAACTTCTTCTCTGAGATAATGATACTTTATGGAGATATGTTTTGTCTTAGAGTGCATTACCAGATTCTTTGAAATGCTAATGGCACTAGTATTATCACAGAATATAGTTACTGGCTCGGTAACTTTCTCATTTATACCTTCCAATAGTTTCTTGATCCATGCTATATTGGTACAATTCAATGCTGCAACAACATATTTAGCTTCTGCTGTTAACTGTGAAATACATCCTTGTTTCTTACTAAGCCAACTTACTAGTCTATCACCCAGAAAAAAAGCTCCACCACTTGTGCTTTTCCTATCATCAATGTTGCCTACCCAATTAGCATCAGTATAAACTTTTAAATCAAAATCATTTCTCTTTTCATATACTAAGCCATAATCTTCAGTGCCTCTTAGGTATCTGAAAATTCTCTTCATTGTTGTCATATGAGTTTCCTTGGGATCTATAGAAAATCTTACAACAATACTTACTGCATGTGCTATATCCGGTCTACTATGCACAACATATTGCAACTTCCCAATCATAGATCGGTAAAGTGTCTCATCAACAGATGCAGATTCATCATTCTTTGATAGTTTATAGTTAGTAGTCATAAGAGTACTTACAAGTTTAGAATCCTCCATTCCAAATTTCTTCAAGATTTCCTTTATGTACTTGGATTGAGTAATGAAAATCTCATCTTTCATTTGCAGTATCTATAAACCTATAAAATACTTTATCTCACCGATTAATGACATCTCAAATTATTTGCACATTTCATTTCCAAAGTTCTTGCATAAGGAGTCATTACCACAAAAAATAATATCATCAACAAATATGGCTGAGATCAGTATTCCATTGTCCTCATCATTCTTCATGTACATATTGTTGTTTTCACTTGTCCTTATAAAACCAATCTTGATCAAATAAGACTGCAGTCTTTCATACCATGCTCTAGGTGCTTGTTTTAGACCATATAAAGCTTTGTTTAGTTTACATACCTAATCTTCCTGTTTCATTTTCAACTCTTGCCTTGTACCATTTAAACATTTGAAAAGATTCTGATTTTTCTTTTAAAAACATAACTGAAATCATCATTGAGTAATCATCCACAAATAATATGAAATATTTATCACCATAATAACTTTGAACTTTCATGGGACCACAAAGATCAATGTGTACTAGATCTAAAATTCCTTTAGAAGTGTAGGACTTACTTGTAAAGCTTGATCTTGTCATCTTACCCATCTGGCATCCTCGGAACATAGCACTCTCAGGTTTTTCTAAGCTCGGTAGACCTCTTACTTGGTGCTTCTTACTTATTTTGATCAGATTATCAAAATTTACATGACAAAACCTTTTATGCCATAACCAGGTATCATCTATCTTTGCATAAAGACACTTGTTCCGAGTTGAGTCAAGATGAAATGTATTAATTTTTGTTAGTGTCTCAGTAGCAGCTAACTTTTCATGCTTGTCATGAACTTTGACACACCCCTTCTGGAATTCTATTCAGTATCCTGTATTGTTTAGTTGTGCTACACTCAACAAATTGTATTTCAAACCTTCAACCCAATATACATCATCACATTTAGCATTGTCAAGAAGTGTTATAGATCCTTTACCTTTCACCAGACATGGTGCATCATTACCAAATCTTACATAACCTCCATCATAGTCATCTAATTTAACAAATTTGTATTTATCACCTGTCATGTGATGTGAGCATCCACTGTCTATGATCCAAGAATTATTATTATTTATGTGAGATATTAGGGATTTTTCTTCATACCTTTCTTCATCTGATCCATCTTTAATAGCCACATAAACAACTTCCTCTATATCAGTTTCATCATATTTATCATTGTTCGATTCCTCATCAGCTACTAGGAATGTCTTTCCGTCTCTCCTTCTGAAGTCTCAATGTCCTTTGTATTGGTTGTCTTTCTGCCTGTTATCTCGGTACTCTCTCTTTTCACTAAATTCTTTGTTAGGGCAGTTAGAAGCCTTATGTCCTATTTTATCACAATTGAAACATTTTAAAGGTAGCTTTCCTTTATACTTACCTTTTCCTCTCAGTAACCTTCTGGCTAATAATGCTTCAAACTCTTCTTGCTTTTTGATTTCCTCATATAGTTTGTGCACTTCTTCCATGTTCTTATGAAATATTTCACTTGCTCCACTGTGATTCCCTTCAGAGTACTTACTCATTCTATCATTGTAATCATTAGATTCACCAATATGAAAAGAACTGAATGTAGATTCTACTTTATTTACCGAAGACCCACTGTTATCAAAATTACTTAACTCAAATGTATGTAGCTTACCAATAGTAGCATCCAAAGAAACTAGCATATTTGGTACAGACCTTAGTTCATTGATTGCAGAGACTCGAAAGGCATAAGTAGGTAGAAGTGTTCTAAGAAACTTACTTGTTACATCCTTTTCTTCAATAGTTCCTCCTGCTCCTTTGATTTTATTGACAGTCTCCTTTAACCTTGTATTGTATTGGGTTATGTTCTCACCTTCATTCATTCTCATGGATTCAAATTGTCCTCTTAGACTATCTAATTTTTCTCTTTGAACATGTTCATCACCGCCATACACAGATATGAGCTTGGTCCACATTGCTTTTGCATCATTATAGCCTTCTAGATCATTAAACTCTGAGTCGGTCAATGTTGATGTTATTTCAATCATAGCTTGAATATGTTCTTGCTTTGCCTTTATCTCTTCCAAGGTCATCAGGTTGGTGCTAGGCAGTATGTAATCATTCTCCAAATAATATGTTGCATATTCTCCAATTCCTGATAAATGCAGTTTCATCCTTTTCTGCCATGTGGAGAAACTTGACTTGTTCAGCTTTGGTGCATCCCTTTTATACATCTTTGGATCTTTGCCTCAAGTACCTTTAAACTTTTCTTCCAGAGTCCAATGCTCTGATACTAATTGTAAAGTTCTGATACCAATAGCTAACAAGATGAGAGGGGGGGGTGAATCATACAAACTTAATCTTCCATAAAATCAACAAATTCAACCTCGGTAACTTATACTTCAGCAACATAACCAAAAACTGCTAAACATGCTAACTCATAAACATATAATCATCATAACACATATAACACTAGATTTAATGTGGAAACCCAAATAGGGAAAAACCACTGTGGGATTTCGGACCCACTAAGAAATATACTCTTCTAGAGTATGCTCAGTTAAAAGCAAATCCTGTTAAAGATTACAAACACATTGCTAGATGTGACCCGGTTAAGGGATTTCCCTCAGATCTATTAGGATCTTCACTTTGTTAGAAGTGACATTGTCAAAGGATTTTCAAACACTCATTTAGAATGTTACCTTGCTAGAGGGTTTACAAATAAGATTGTTAAGTCCACTCAATTAAAAGATTTTCTGTCACTTACAAAATAAACAACAGTAATAAAATATACCTGCAACTTCACATCTAAAATGCTAAAGTAGATTCTATTTGTTCTAAACAATCTTGTCATAGGACTTATCTTGTCCCTCTGCTGGGCTCCCTACTCTGTTAGTCAAATAGGTCTTCAAGCTTATGTGCTTGGTAATCACTATGTAGCATCCCTATGCTTACACTTGCCCGCATACATTGTTTATCAACAATTCCTTATTTATAAACAATTTGCTAACCGCTGAATCTCCTTGATCACATTTCCCATGATCAATCATAGCTGTCAGATCTTCAATCTTGACTAGGTTCAATGTATCCTTCGATCTAAAAAATGTTTTACCTTGCCTTGGAACTTGCATACCTTCCTAGGAACTTGTGCTAGGTTATTACAGTTCAATCTGTGCTATAGATCTTCCTCTTGATTTTCCATTGCTGTAGATCCTTAACAAACTTCATGCACAACATACCAATCATTTATTCATCTCTAGCTCATCAGCATCCTTCATTAAATAATGCTTTTATCCATCCAGTATGATCTATCATAACTCGGTTGTAACTCGGTAAATACTAAACTTTACTCGATAGACATTCCGCCTTCATTAACCGATATCGATAACCTTAGGGTTTACTAACTAGGTTCCTTAGGGTTTACCGACTAGGTTCTTTGCTCGGTGACATAGTATAGTATTAACCTTATACTCAACAACATAAGTAGGATATCAAAACAATCTAAATATCATGATCTTATCATTGTCTAACTCGGTAATAGTTTCCCATTGAATAACTTATTTCTCCCCTTATTCATCACATTCTTTTTGTGTCTTTTACCGACATCTTAATTCTCTTCAAATCAATCTTTTCAAGATATGGCAACATCATACTGAATCAGAAAATCAATTTCTTGACATCAATGACAAAATAATGTTATAAAGATAGTTATCATCATTTTTCATTTATATCAATAATCTCGAACAACCTTCTCAATATCCTTAATGAATATCAACAATCTCCTTCTATTGAAATGCCAACACATAGTGGTTCTTCTTGGCCTATTTGATGACACCCTACCTCCCCCTTAGGAGTGTTGTGTGTGTGAAAGGTGGTAATCTACAAGCTATAAGGCACAAACACTTGAATAAATAATTGCATGCATGGTTATACAAATATATTCATGAATATAAAAACCATAACAAATCGATCTATTGCCTTCTAAAAGATGTGAGTATAGAATTGCTCTCAGATTTGTCTAACCAATACCAGTGACTAGACTACAACAAGACGAAGGATTTAATCTATATGAGCACAAAATTGAACTAAATGGATGCAAGATTAAGCTAAACATGGAAGATTAAGCTAGATGTGCAAGATTAAGCTAGATGAATGCAAGCAATCATGATTAAAATAATATGCAAAAAGATAAGATGCAATAATCTCAATGCACAATATTCTTAATGAACCTAGAGCAAAAACAACATAATAACAATAAATCTCTCGGGTTTTTTGAATGAGAGATGAAAGGCTGAATTTATAGAGAATCCCAAGAGAGACCAATGGTCAAGATTAATTAATGATGAGCGGTTGAGATTCCTTAAGAGAAAGCACAATCCAGGTGAATTGAAATGATTGGGTGCTTTAATTCAGTTTCAGAGAAGATTAGATTGAGTTAATCTTGAGATAAATTCCAAGTAAAGCTTGATTGAATGCATTGAGATTATAAGTCTGAGTTTGCATTGGAGATAAAATTAGTTGATTCCATGCACTTGAGGGTTAGTGCAGGATCATGGGGGGCCAAAAAGTGGCAATGTGAAAAAAATAGCCTTCTCCACTCGCCTAAAAACGCAAAAATCCGTGTTGACTTTTTGCTTGGCCTGGGTGTCAATACACCTTGGCATGGTAAACACCTAAGCAAATCAGATATCCGATTTTTATTTGTAATTTTAAATTAAAAAATAAATTACATAATATATAATGTAATATAATAATATATTATATATTACACATTATATAATATATAATATATTATTATATTATATTATATATTATATATTATATAATACATAATATATAGTATAATATTAGATTATGAAATATTATATTATATTATATTATATATTATATATTATATTATTATATTATTTAATATAATATTATATATTATATATTATATATTATATTATTATCTTATTTAATATAATATTATATAATATATATAATGTAATAATATATTATATAATTATATAATATAATAATATATTATACTATATTATATAATATATTATTATATTATATATATTATATAATACGTATTATATAATATATTATTATATTATATTATATATTATTATATTATATTATATATTATATATTATTATATTTTAATATTATATATTATTATATTATATAATATAATGTTATTTTAAAATAATTGAAGTATAAAAATCGGATATCCGGTTTTCTGAGAAAATATATTTGGACTATGACAGCCCGTGAGTTATTTTTAACCCACGCGCTGCGTGATTTTTGGAAATTTGATATCCGATTGGATCCGATATCCGATTTTTTGCCCAAAAATTGCTAAAAAATACATTGAAAGGTAAGATTTTTATTGTTTTCAATCATTTTCATTCAATTTTTTTTTTTTTTTTAATGTTTATTTGTTTTTTCATTGAAAATATGATTTTTTTCATGAAAACCGGGTTTTTTTAAATCAAATACAAAATTGTTTAAATTTGTTAACTAAATTCAATTGTTTATATTCAATTAGGTTAAAAATGGGGGATAATAGTGAAAACATTGATCAACCACAACCGCAACAACCAAACCCTCCTTTGCCAAACCCCCCCTCAATTCAGGATTTAATTGCACAAAATTTGAACGAATTGAGGGGTTTTTTAGATGTATATCGTAGGATCCCTTGCCTAAACCCAATGTTTGATCCTCTCACATCGATCATAAAGAGTATGGAAATCATGATTGAGGAGCACAATGCCACCCGTTTGTGGTGAGATTCTATGAGGAAACAATATGTGGATGGCTTGTCCTATAAGGAGATCAAGGATCTTGAGATATCCAAAGTTGCTATCACCTCATTGTTTGTGAATCCCCGCACTGGTAAACCCGTAGACCCCCAAAAAACAAAACTTTCTATTAAATGGTGCACATATGATGGTATTGTGAAAAACTTTTGGGATCGTTGGTGGATGGTTTTCAACAAACCACCCAACAACAATCTTGATGTCCCCTTCTACTTCATAAAAAAATTGTATGCTGAGTTTGTTTTAGGAAAACATGTGAACTACTTTGGCATCCAACCTTTTCAGGGTGTGGGTTTAGGTATGCCCCAAAATAGACCTAGGGCAGTCAAAGTAGTCTAGGGCCTATATGTCCCCCCTCCTCCTCTTAATCCCCCACCTCCAGTGTAGCATCCAGATATCATTTGTGAGGTGGCATCATGGACCATATCGGCTATTCACTCTTTGACTAGCCTTTTGGTTTCTCAGGCTAGGTCAGTAGCTCAGCCTACTTTTGATGGTAATGGTGCATCCAGTGGCGCTGACACGTCATCCTCAGCTCCACACATTTGCGTGCCCCATAGTTGTGTCATGTGTGGGCACGTATGCTTGGGTCCAGTTGGACATCCTGTTGATCCTCCTGCGAATAGTGCAGATTATGAGGTGCATGAGATGCATGATGCACCAAATGTTATGACATAGACTAGAGGATACCCTGGGGAGTCCTCACATGCTAGAGGCGAGGAGTCACTGTCATCATACATTGATGATGTAGTGGTAAGATTTATATTTTCATAGTTCATGCTATATTTTAAATGAATATTTATAATCTAGATAATATTAAGTACTAATTTTTATTTACATGGTCTATTTAACAGTTGATGACCGAGGAGGATTTGACACAGATTCAGGAGGGCACCTTGACGGCCATTTCATTTGGCCTTAATAGCTTGACGGTACATATATTATTGCACCTAGTCTTTTGTATTTTATTGTACATACATGCTCATCATTTATATTGGTATTAATTAGATTATGTAGTAACTTGCATGTATATCTTATTTTACTCTTGTAGGGCACAAGTAGCATGAGTGCGAGACAGTGTGATTTAGGATCTGGTAGTGCAGTTGGAGACAAGGGAAAGGTAATTGAATGCAAATGTGATTGAATGAATAGTTTAAATAACTTATAGTGATTATACATGTCTAGACATAGATTGATAGTTTCATATACTTGTGTATCTGTACAGAGAATTCTTGGCTTCTCATCCTTGTTGACTACACCTAGTATACTAGAAGATGAAGAAGAAGAAGAGATGCCTCGAGTACATGTGTGTTTATTTTATTTCATGTTTAGTAGATATAATTTGTTATTATCAGTGACAATTATATGCTAACTTGTAGCAATGTCATGTTTGTGAACATATGTAGGTTGTGTATGAAAATATTGAAAAACATACCTCCTCTACCGAAGACATACATCAAGAGTCCTACAAAGCCGAAGAGAAAACATGGAGATGAGGTAAACAAGAATAGTTCAATTATAGTTCATTTTTATGTTAACTTTTTGAATGTGAGTTATATAGTATAACTAATATTAATCGTGGTTTGTTTTTTCTTGTGCAGGATCCTTCAGAGCCGAGCAGTGCGACGAAGAGGATCAATTTTGATGATCCATTAGCAACTTAGGATGTTATAGATAGTTTTGCAATGCTTACATGTCTATTTGTCATGTATATTTTTTATATGGACATATATTCACGTATATAGACATACATTTTGTTTGAGTTGGCGTTTATGCCATATTTGTGTATGGACATACATTTGTAATCATTTGACATTTTCATATATACAGGAGTTGATATTTGATCATATAAATTGTTGCTCATATGTGCATGGTGTTATCATGGAAATATTTAATTTTCATTCCAATAATTAACAATGGTTAATAATGGTTATTTAATGAACAATACAATTCATTTCATTTCATCATAAGTGTTGTTTGTATAATGAACAATACAAACAATTCATTTAATGAACAATACTTGATACAATTCATTATTATCCTATGCATGCTCCTATTTTGGCCCCCCACTCGGTCGAACACTCGGGGTCATACCCTACCGACGTCGTCCCTTAAGCACCCTAAGTGCTAAAAATTGTCAAACTTTGATGGGCCCTAACTCAGAATCCATGGCACTTGCAAATGATCCATTTGAACCTATGGGTCCATGAGAGGGGTCCCTACAAAATCATATCTTGATTTTTCAAGTTTCCCTACGGTTTTATTAGGGAAGCATTTTTTTCGGTTGGCAAAAAAATTGTCAGTCTCATTCAATCAAATGTTGTCGCGTGGCCAATTTCTCATTTCGCTCATCGTGATAACAAACCATTGGCTCCGACATGTCCAATTAGGAATTATTACCCTATTCATGCTCCTATTTTTGCCCCCCACTCGGTCAAACGCTCGGGGTCATACCCTATCGACGTCGTCCCTTGAGCACCCTAAGTGCTAAAAATTGTCAAACTTTGATGGGCCCTAACTCAAAATCCATGGCATCTGTGAATGATCTTTTTGAACCTACGGGTCCACAAGAGGGGTCCCTACAAAATCCTATCTTTGTTTTTCAATTTTCCCTATGGTTTTATTAGGGAAGCATTTTTCAATTGGCGAAAAAATCGTAAATCAAATGTTGTCTCGTGGCCAATTTCTCATTCTGCTCATCGTGATAACGAACCATCAACTCCGACATGTATAGTTAGGCATTATTACCCTATGCATGCTCCTATTCCCCCCCCCCCACTTGGTCGAACGCTCGGGGTCATACCCTACCGGCGTCGTCCCTTGAGCACCCTAAGTGCAAAAAATTGTAAAACTTTGATGGGCCCTAACTCGGAATCTGTGGTACCTGCAAACAATCCATTTGAACCTATGGGTCTATAAGAGGGGTCCCTACAAAATCCTATCTTGGTTTTTCAAGTTTCCCTTAAGTTTTATTAGGGCAGCAGTTTTTGCAAAGTTGGCAAAAAAATCGCCAGTCTCATTCAATGAAAAATATAGATAAACAAGCATTACACCGTAGACACATAATGATCATCAATATTTCCATGTATTGTATACACATAATTACCATTACACTTGCATGTGACATCCATGAAGGGATATGCAAACATGATTTTTTTTCATTATCAATACAACTACACCAATGTAGTCATGTACAAATATAGTGTATATCATCAATATAACTAAACCAATTTGCTCATGGACATTGTATATCATCATAACAAAGTTAAATCAATTAAAATCCATATACAAATACAACATCCCACTTTATCTACATCAAACATCCTCATGTCCTAAGAGAAAAGCTTACGTACAACAATGCCTGCATATAAATGAAGACCAAAATAAGTAACCTTTTTATGCGGAATGAATGTGCTACAAGAAACAAATTATAACACTTAATACAAATTATTTTGTCAAATTATAAATAGATCATTTGAAACATTTTTAAGATGTACAAGACTGTATAATTATGAAACTTACCAGTTTCTCTACAAAGTATACAAGCATAACTTTGAAGAAAGACACATGTTGAGTAAAGCCCTTCTCACTGCATTTCACTACATTTCTCTACATGGTTGAAGAAGGTGGTAGATATGGTCATTTTAAATAGAAATACATTCACTTGACTTAGTGTTTATGCACACAATTTAATCTCATTAATGCACAAAGGAATATGTACCATCACCAAGAGAGGGTCTTGTCAACGGCGAATGATCTAGCATGAACCTGTATTTTTAAGAATTGCTAGTCTACACATAAAATACAACTTTGACAAAAACAAGCCAACACTCGTGTCCAAATTATCCATGTACTTGCATCTGAGCTGAGAAATGAATGCATCTTTGAAGAATCTTTAATTGTTTGACAATCCAATCTATCTCCCACTATGCCCTCCTCAACCAACCAAAAGAATCTGGTCACTACTGAATCAAGAGTACCTCCATGTGACAATGCTGAACTACACCAATCAACAATAGAACGTGCATCAAATAAATTTGTAGTTGAAATCCTCAATTGCTCCTTAACTAGAGCTCTCTTCAAACATGCACTTGCTCCATCATGCTCCCCCTTCCCATGCCCTGCCTAAAAAAAACACCAAATATGAGGTATACGCCTCTCTACATGCATTCTACTCAACCAATAAAACATACGAGCATTCTTGAATTGACCCGTATAGTTATCTGACCATATAATATGTCGATCAATTGTAATATCTTTCTCATGCAAGAACTCAAAAAAATTCTCGAAAGAATGTTGCACATACTCGGAGTAGTGTGATCTATCATCTCTCATATAAAAATGATACGCCTGGATTATCTTCTTGTCCTCTTCTATACTGTCAGGAGCATGTCTATATGTAATGTGAACAAAAATAACATTCTAGATTGAATTTTAGTACTGCGACTGTACCTCATTTTGTGGTTGCAATGTATAGTTCTCTACAAAATCAACCACCGATACAATAATGCCAATCGGGAAAGAGTTCTTACACATCCTGAACTGTTGATCCAACCACTGAGACATATGGGTACACCTTTCATACTTGTAGAAAATATTTTCCTTAAAATCCAAAATAAAATCAGCAATATTCACGTCTCTTGAGACTAATTCGCATCTAGAACCTTCACCTCCACTCTTCAAAGTATACTTCACTTTCTCATATCTTTTTTTCTCAACATAATTCTTTCCAAACTCGTGTTCGCTGCCCTCATGAAAACATGAAACAAACTTTGACAACCCACCACATTCTGAGCACTTCTCATTCAAACAATCATTTCTATAGAAATAGCAGCCATCATCTCTAGGGCATAAAAATAGATCTTGCGAGTCTCTTGATGATCTCAGAAATAGCATTGCACCACACTCCTAAACATCTCATTAGTATGCATCGTAGAAAAAATATGACACAAAAGTTCATGGTACATTGAAAACTCCACATGGTACTTGCAACAACAAGTATTACGAATCTTAAGAGGAACACAATAAAATGGCTTCAAAGATTCAAAGGCCCTTAGTGATATTTGCAAAGTTGGATGTACTTCACAAAAAAAATTGTACAACATTGTTTGGCTTGATTCCAAGAAATGTTTGGGATGCGGTGTGCGGTCTCGGTTGCTGATTCTTAATTTCAAAATGTCCTTTACATTGGGTGACACTCTAGAATTAGAGTGCCAAAATTTTTGAATCTTCTCCTTCACATTGTCAGACAACTTTCTATCAACACGTGGAAGCCTCCCACCAAAAGCCCATGTATCTTGTTGAAGTGGATTGTCAAGTCTTTATCTTCGTGCAAGTGCTCTATCCAAAGTTTTACGGTTTATGTTAAAATCAACACAAGTTTGTCTCATTTGATGAGCCTTCCTCAATTGATAGCTTACTAAGGAGATTGTAATCACTCTTTGAGCAGCTCTCTTATCTCTTTCTTTGGTATTCTTTCTAATAGAATTGAGATCCTCAAATAGATTTTTGGAAATAATAGAATTTCTCTCCATCTTCTTGTTCATACGAATCTTCAATTTGTTTAGCAATGGTCTCATCTTTATCATCTTTAGCAATTGAACAAAGAGTTGGGATTGCTCGGTCAATGTCTTATTGCTAAAATTTTGGTCGAAAAGTTGTGTAGCCCACAACCGAACGGTTCTTGTTGACCTCTTGCCTTCAAGATTTGCAATAATGTTCTCATCGATTTCAAGTAACCATTTTGGGGTTCTTGAAGGTATTGGATTTGGAATTTGTCTTTCATCCATGAGAGGATCTTCATTTCTAAAGTAATTAGGTGTTACATATTGTTCACTTGGTTGAGCAATTCCACCTTCAATGTCAAAGTTTTCCACATTTTCACCTCCAATGTCAAAATTTTCCACATGTTCACCTCCAATGTCAAAATTTTCCACATGTTCACCTCCTATGTCAAAATTTTCCACATGTTGAGAATTTTCATTATCACTTTCAACATTTTAAAAATTTTCACTTTCAAAATCTACATTTTCATTTTCAATAACTTGTGACACATTTTCAAATTCAATTTCCTCTTCACTTGAAGTAACATTAGCAACATTTAACATACCTTGTCTTCTCCTCCTATGACCTTCTCTGTCTCTTTCTCTATACACTTCAATTTGGTCATTTGAAAATTTTCTTTTGCATTTAAACTTCTGACAACTACTACTCCCCATTTACCTCCACAAAGATGCTCCTAAATGATTGACAATGTAATATTTGACTTTAAGAATCTCTTAAAAGCACAAATTTGTCTCAACCTATCTGAAAACCTAGATCATTGACTAAAAATAAAATATGCAGATTGTGGGCCGTTGAAATCCACAAAATGGCCCACAAGGCTCTTTTTTATTTACAAAAATCGGATATCCAATTTTAATGTATAAATTTGTGGTCCCAAAAAGTTTTCCCATTGCCGCCTTTTTTTTACTATTGCCACATTAATGGCAATGACAGAAATTAGATATCCGATATCTGATTTTATTACTAATATTTTAGAGAGAGAGAGAGATTATGGGAGAGAGAGAGAGAGATCAGGGGAGCGGGAGAGACAGAGATTGGGGGAGAGGGGGAGAGAGAGATTACGGGACCCCTTAGGACACCATAGGACACATAACAACCCAATATGGTGTCATAACGGGTCATATGGTGTCCTAAGGGGTCGTAGGACACAATATGACCCCTTAGGACACCATATGACCCCTAACCACAAAATATGGTGTCATAAGGGGTTTTATGTTGTCCTTAGGGGTCATATGGTGTCCCATGACCCCTAAGGACACCATATGACCCATAATGACACAAATTGGTGTCTTAAGGGGTCATATGGTGTCCTAAGGGGTTGTAGGACACAATATGACCCCTCAGGACACCATATGACCCCTTAAGACACCAAATTATGTCATTAGGGCTCATATGGTGTCCTAAGGAGTCGTAGGACACAACATGACCCCTTAGGACACCATAGGACCCACAACAACCCAATATGGTGTCATAAGGGGTCGTATGTTGTCCTTAGGGGTCATATTGTCTCCTAGAACCTCTTAGGACACCATATGACCCTTAATGACACAATGTGGTGTCTTAAGGGGTCATATGGTGTCCTGAGGGGTTGTAGGACACAACATGACCCCTATAGACACCATAGGACCCATAATGACCCAATATGGTGCCATAAGAGGTTGTATGTTGTCCTTAGGGGTCATATTGTGTCCTGCGACCCCTTAGGACACCATATGACCCCTAACGACACACTTTGGTGTCTTAAGGGGTCATATTATGTCCTAAGGGGTCGTAGGACACAATATGACCCCTATGGACACCATAGGACCCATAACAACCCAATATGGTGTCATAAGAGGTCGTATGTTGTTCTTAGGGATCATATGGTGTCCCATGACCCTTAAGACACAATATGACCCATAACGACACAATTTGGTGTCTTAAGGGGTCATATATTGTCCTAAGGGGTCGTAGGATACAATATGACCCCTTAGGACACCATAAGACCCATAACGACCCAATATGGTGTCTTAAGGGGTCATATAGTGTCCTAAGGGGTTGTAGGACAAAATATGACCCCTTAGGACACCGTAGGACCCCTAATGACACCATATGGTATGATAGGGGGTCATATGACCCATAACGACACCATATAGAGTTGTAAAGGGTCATATTGTGTCCTAAGGGGTCATACGAATTTTTAAACGGGTCATATGACACAATATGACCCCTTAGAATACAATATGACCCATAACGACATAATTTTGTGTCTTAAGGGGTCATATGGTGTCCTAAGGTGTCGTAGGACACAATATGACCCCTTAGGACACTGTAGGACCCATAACGACCCAATATGGTGTCTTAAGGGGTCATATGGTATCGTAAGGGGTTGTAGGACACAATATGACCCCTTAGGACACCATAGGACCCATAACAACCCAATATGGTGTCATAAGGAGTTGTATGTTGTCCTTAGGGGTCATATGGTGTCCCATGACCCCTTAGGACACAATATGACCCATAATGACACAATTTGGTGTCTTAAAGGGTCATATGGTGTCCTAAGGGGTTGTAGGACACAATATGACCCCTTAGGACATCATATGACCCCTAACGACACCATATGGTGTCATAAGGGGTCGTATGTTGTCCTTAGGGGTCATATGGTGTCCCATGACCCCTTAGGACACCATATGAGCCATAATGACACAATTTGGTGTCTTAAGGAGTCATATGGTGTCCTAAGGGGTCATAGGACACAATATGACCTCTTAGGACACCATAGGACCCATAACGACCCAATATGGTGTCTTAAGGTGTCATATGGTGTCCTAAGGGGTTGTAGGATAGAATATGACCTCTTAGGACACCATAGGACACATAAGGACACATTATGGTGTCATAAGGGATCATATGTTGTCATTAGGGGTCATATTATGTCTTGTGACCCATTAGGAAACCATGACCCCTAACGACACAATTTGGTGTCTTAAGGGGTCATATGCTGTCCTAAGGGGTCGTAGGACACAGTATGACCCCTATAGACACCATAGGACCCATTAAGACCTAATATGGCGTCATAAGAGGTTATATGTTGTCCTTAGGGGTCATATTGTGTCCTACAACCCCTTAGGACACCATATGACCCCTAATGACACAATTTGGTGTCTTAAGGGGTCATATGGTGTCCTAAGGGGTCGTAGGACACAATATGACCCCTATGGACACAATAAGACCCATAACGATCCAATATGGTGGCATAAAAGGTCGTATGTTGTCCTTAGGGGTCATATTGTGTCTCACGACTCCTTAGGACACAATATGACCCATAACGACACAATTTGGTGTCTTAAGGGGTCATCTGGTGTCCTAAGGGGTCGTAGGACACAATATGACCCCTTACGATACTATAGGACACATAACGACCCAATATGGTGTCTTAAGGGGTCATATGGTGTCCTAAGGGGTCATAGGACATAATATGACCCCTTAGGACACCATAGGACCCCTAACAACACCATATGGTGTCATAAGGGGTCATATCCCATAATGACACTGTATAGAGTCGTAAAGGGTCATATTGTGTCCTAAGGGGTCATATGGTGTCTTAAAGGAGTCATATGACACAATATGATCCCTTAGAATACAATATGACCCATAACGACACATTTTGGTGTCTTAAGGGGCCATATGGTGTCCTAAGGGGTAGTAGGACACATTATGACCCCTTAGGACACCGTAGGACCCATAACGATCCAATATGATGTCTTAAGGGGTCATATGGAGTCCTAAGGGGTTGTAGGATACAATATGACCCCTTAGGACACCATTGGACCTAAAATGACCCAATATGGTGTCATAAGGGGTTGTATGTTGTCCTTAGGGGTCATATGGTGTCCCATGACCCCTTAGGACACAATATGACCCATAACAACACAATTTGGTGTCTTAAGGGGTCATATGGTGTCCTAAGGGGTTGTAGGACACAATATGATCCCTTAGGACACCATATGACCTCTAACAACACCATATGGTGTCATAAGGGGTCATATGACCCATAACGACACTATATAGAGTCGTAAAGGGTCATATTGTGTCCTAAGGGGTCATATGGTGTCTTAAAGGGGTCATATGACACAATATGACCCATTAGGACACAATATGACCCATTAGGACACAATATGACCCATAAGGACACAATTTGGTGTCTTAAAGGGTCATATGGTGTCCTAAGGGGTCGTAGGATAGAATATGACCTTTTAGGACACCATAGGACCCATAACGACCTAATATGGTGTCTTAAGGGGTCATATGGTGTCCTAAGGGGCTATAGGACACAAGATGACCCCTTAGGATACCATAGGACCCATAACGACCCAATATGGTGTCATAAGGGGTTATATGGTGTCTTAAGGGATCATAGGACATAATATGACCCCTTTGGACACCATATGAACCCTAATGACACCATATGGTATCATCAGGGGTCGTATGTTGTCCTTAGAGATAATACGATGTCCCATGACCCCTTAGGACACCATATGACCCATAACGACACAATTTTGTGTCTTAAGGGGTCATATGGTGTCCTAAGGGGTCATAGGACACAATATGACCTCTTAGGACACCATATGACCCCTTAAGACACTAAATTGTGTCATTAGGGGTCATATGGTGTCCTAAGGGGTCATAGGACACAATATGACCCCTTAGGACACCATAGGACCCATAACAACCCAATATGGTGTCATAAGGGGTCATATGGTGTCCTAAGGGGTCATAGGACACAATATGACCCCTTAAGACACCATAGGACTCCTAACGGAACCATATGGTGTCATAAGGGGTCATATGACCCATAACGACAGTGTATAGAGTTGTAAGGGGTCATATCTCTCTCTTTCTCTCCCCTAATCTCTCTATCTCTCTTTCCCTTCCCTCTCCCCATCTCTCTCTCCATTCACCCTCCCCATCTCTCTCTCTCTCTCTCTCTCTCTCTCTCTCTCTCTCTCTCTCTTTATATATATATATATATATATATATATATCCCCCTCTCTCTATCTCTCTCTCTCTCTCTCTCTAATATCTCTATCTCTCTCTCCCTTCCCCCCCACCTCTCCCTCTCCCCCTCCCTCCCTCTCTCTCCCCTAATCTCTCTCTCTCTCTCTCTCTCTCTCTCTCTCTCTTCCCACTCCCCCATCTCCCTCTCCCTCTCCCTAATATCATATACTAATTTATTTATAAATTAATATATTAATATATTAATAAACAATAGATTAATTATGTGCAAATTTAGTTAGTGAATATAGTTATTAAAATTAGATATCCGATTTTTTTGGTACAATTTTCAAATTTCAAATTTTGGCTGGGGAATGCTTTCAGATTTGGCTTGGAAGTGACAAGCCTGGAAAGTCAACTGAAAAGACGTGTTTTTCAGTATTCCTTGATTTTCCAGACTTTACACTGGTGGCTAACGATTTTTTTTGTAGCCAAAATTGATAAAACGAAAAGGGTTTTTTAAGGATGTTCTCAGCTTTCCAACAATATAAGGCTTGTCTTATTTTGACTTTAATAAATAATTATTATTTATTTTCTAATTGAATTCAGACAATAGTCCTGATTGAATTCCTGATTGAAAAACACTCATAACTTTCAAACAGTATAACAATTTTTGAATTTGAAACATGCATCACATCCTATGCTTCGTCTAATATAGGGAAAAATTATAAAAAAAAATAAAATTCATAAGGTTTTGACCAAGTTAAGGTGGTCAGACGTAGGAGTTTCTGAATTTCTGAAAAGTTGTAGTAAAAAATTCATAAATAATTATTTACTTTATAAAAAAATATGTGTCACATCCGGACATGAGTCTAATACTTATATTATAAATATTATAAAAAAATATTATGATTTGATTGTGATTAAAGTGGTCAGACATACGTCTACTTCTTATTTTTTTCCTGAAATTTTAGTATCACTGCATTGAAATTTGAAATTTTCATCAAATAGGATTTTTTTTTTCAAAAAACAACTAGTAGCTTAGAAACTACATTCAATTTTCTATAGATTCTCTTCTTACATATTTTAAAAATAATGTTCACAACTTATTCAAATTTTCATGTCAAGTTGCATAACTTTGATTTTCTGAAATTTCATTGCCACTTAAGGGCCTGTTTTGGCACACCATGATCCTGCACATACCCTTGAGATAAAATTAGTTGATTCCATGCACATTCCTCTAATTTTCTCAATATTTTTATTAGAAAAAGCCTCTTGAATGCAACTAAACTTCTTTCCTCAAGATTTGCTTTGAGTTTTAATTTTAGAGAAAATGATTTATTCAATTTAATTATTTTTCTTGCTTTTCTGAGATTTCTCAAGTTGTCTCAATTTTAGAAAAAAAATATCTCAAGTTGATTTCTTTTCTCAATTTAATTCCTTTTGTAAATTAATTCCTTTTTGATGATTTAAATGGCAAATTGATTTATTAATTAAATATGCTAGGATATTTAATTAAATAAAAAGAATAATTTATTAAAATGATTTACTTGGAATGATTAATTTATTAAATAAATATTTAATTAATATAGAATGATTTATTTGCCATGTGACATTGATGATTGAGGAAATAATTAATTATGTGCTCAAGATTAATTTAATTACCTTTGGTTAGGACCTTGATGATGTAGCCGAGATTAGGGGCCCATGGTTTAGGTGACCATTTTTAGGGTATTACATTTGCCCCTCTTTGAATTGATGTGCGAGCAGTGCATTGAATCAAAAAATAGTTGATGTCGAAGATATATCAGTTCTGAACTTGATGGATCACAAACCAATGAAGAGTGAGATGTTCAACTTGATTTGAAGCGATGAAACTGAATAGATTGATTAAAGCGATATTGATCCCGAACTTGATTGAACTAGGACCGATAAAGAGCGAAGATACCAATCTTGAACTTGATGGATCAAGAAACGAGCACCGATCTAGAACTTGGTTGAACTAGAATTGGTTGAGCGAAGAGATAAAACCAATTCCAAACTTGATTGAACAAGAACCAATTAGCGAAATAGAATGTCCAGCTTGATCTGATGTGATGAAACTAAACACCTATTTGGATTGAGCATGTGATCACTGTCAAAAAGACTCTTTAAACCCTTGATTAGGTTTAAACAAATAACTAGCTTGATGAGATGCGATGAAACTGATTATCGTTAAGAGACTGATTCAGATGAAGACAATATTAGCTTGATTTGGTACGATGAAACTCATATGCCCCTAGAGATTGATTGAAGTTCGATTAAGCTTTGATTTGAAAAGATTTGAAAAAAATTCTTGATTTTGATGATGTTAATCACTGATAATGATGATGTAATAAGTATGCCCCCTCGGGAGTGAAATCAAAAGATAGCGAGATCGCGGTGATTTTAGGCAATTTTGATAAAATGATTTAGTGATGATAATCTAGGCACGAAGATTGATGTAAGAATTAATTTGAAATCAGAGTTGATTTGAAAAAGATTTGAGTGCAGAATGATGTAAATATTGATGCGAAGATGAAAGTGCCAAGTGGTCAACATTGTGAAAATTTGACTAGAAAATTGACATTAGATTTTGATTTCGATCCCAAAATTAGCGAAGAAATGATGATTGTTTCAAATTCAGGCTCTTATTCAAAGGATGAAGAGAATAATTTCATCATGTGGAAATCACTTGAAATGCACAAAGCTTAGTATGAATGCAACCTAAAACTTAGTCACTATATTTGGTATGCTTATTTATCATCACTGAGCATTTTACAATGTTGGAGATAGACATAAGCACTAAGGCATGAAAAGCTAGGATGTCCTAAATGTCACGCCCTTTTTAATATAGCAAGTGAACATAAGCACCAAGGCATAAAGAGCCAAGATGACCTGAATGTTACTTGCATGCAAACACACCAGACAAAGCAGAGTTCTTTTCTTTTCATATGTAATATTAATTATGTTGTCTACAATGACCCTTTTATCATTCATATCCTAAGACAAATTAAGCATGCATCTATATTGCATAATAAATAAATTTACTCAAAACAGACAAGGAAATGATTCCAACCTCCCTATAACATACAAATAAATGGAGTTGAAGTATGTGTGGTGAGTTCACCTTGATGTGAAGGTACTTATCACAAACACCCAGCTTATGAGATGTTTTTAGATCATCAGAATCATTCCTACAAGCAAAAAACAAAGAAAAGTATTACGCCCCCAGTCCTTGCTCCTCTTAGTCAAGATAGACTTCCTTGAGTTACTTAGAGGGAATAATAAATGAAAACCACTTTGAAAGATAACACACAAAGAAAAATTTCAATCAAATCTAAAACAATTTTAGTGATTGTTTTCAAGCTAAAGAAAAGATATAGGAATGCAGGAAATAAAACAGGAAATGCCAAATTTGCGTTGATATGATATTTAGGATTTTTTTTCTAGGACTTTTTATGATTTTTTTAATTTTTTTTTAGCTATTCCCCCAGTATGCAGACCTATATGACAAAATGATCTGCAAAATGCATGTGGAGACAATTAATTTTTTATATGACCTATGTTAATGCAATATGCAAGATGAAGATGCATTTCCTATCCGAACAAGGACGACTGTGTTTTTTTAGCATTTAATACACCAATTGAATTGGAGGTACAAAACATTTCATAGATAAGCAATCAACCGATCCTTAAGATCCCTTGGAACATCCAAATTAAGACACTTAGTGACTTGGATTTACAAATGGAGATGCGGAAAACTTCCCCATTGGTTCTTGAAACTTTGATCTTTTTTTGCCCATGTGAGTGCAAATGAGTTAATTATCGCTCTTGTGTTCACTAAAGATCCTTATCATCCTATATGACTAGCTACATGGATTATCCTAACTTAAAAAGCATCTCGAATAGAGCCTCACTGCCAACAAGCTTTTAGAGCTCCGACGAGGTTATATACTGTAATTTCTCAAAAATTACTCCATTTCCAGCAGGCGTTCATAGCCCTGATGGAGTTACTCGCATGTTCCCATAGTCAATATTTTTTTTGCACTTGTATGCATGATATTTCAGTTATATATCATTTCTCTTTTGCCATGAGATGAATATTTGGCATAGCACTTTTTCCTTTTTTATTTTCTTGCCTTGACTTGTAAGTAATGAAACCTACTTGGGTGTGACAATTACAGCGATGCTAAAGTATAATTTTAGATTTTTCAGTAGTCATATGATCAACTAGGGGTTTAGAATGAATTAGAGATTTTGTTAATGTGTTTGAGATATAGAAATTGATAGATTTCGGGATAACAAGACTCAAATAGTGAAATCACTAGCTAGCCATAAGTAAAGCGTTGTCACGAGGTGATGTTGAAAATGAATGACCTTAGGACCTCAAAGACTTCATGTCTGAATATATAAGAAAGGAGATGACCCTTGTTTGTCTTGAATACAAACAAATGATAAACTTGAACAATTGCCTTGTTTTATTAATGTTGCTATATGCAAATGCAAAATTTTTGTGAATGCGATGTATTTAAAAAAAAACTATATGTGATGCATTGCTTTGAATAAAATGAGATGCAATGCAAAAATAAAAACCTAAACTGACCCATACCTTAGATATAATATTGTTTAAGGTGCATGTTATTCATAGGGTCATGGAGTTTTGTGTAGGTAGTTCATTGGTCTTTGTTTGAAGAGTCGGATAAAGATGTCTTATCCAATAGGATATGAGGACTCAGCTAAGTGTACACGTTCAACATCTCCAATGTTGATTTCCTTAGTTTTTGGATTTTGTGATGAAACTAGGGTAAAGTCTTATGAAAAGGATTGGATAAGGGGGATGGAAGAGTGAAAAAGAGGTGTTGGATAATGGATCAGATATTGAAAGTTTGGTGCATGATTTAATGGAAATGTTGGCAGGATCAACATTGGCACACATCTTGAGGAGTGGTGTCATGAAGGAAAAGTGGATCTTAGATTTTAAGATTTGGATGGAGGCACAACCAGGGATTTTGGGACATAAGGATCCAAAATGGATGAAGGAGATGATGGAGGAATAGATTTGGAAGGTTTGGATAGAGGAACAACAATTTTGGATGCCAATTTGGATTTTTCTTTAGACTGTTGTGCTTCAAGGATTGACTTTGGGATCCACATGGTTTTTGATTTTTCATGCTTTTGTAGTTCCTTGGAATGCATTGCTTCTACAAGTGCCTTAGGAACCAATATAACTTTTGATTTTACTTTCTTTTTCTCAGTGGGCCTTTGTGTCTGTTTAGATTTTTCTTCTTCTTTTTGGATCATATTTTTCTTTGTTTTGACATGTCGATTAGATGGGACATGTTGATCCTTGAACACATGTGGAATACTTAACTTATGACTTTTATGCTTGGCATCGAAATTTCTTGGAGAAGGAAAAGAATGTGTAGATGGATATGAATGATATGGAGGTATTTTGGATGGATGGAAGGTGCTTGAAGATGTATGCCTTTGTTGATCCTGCCTAAGGGATGGAGGGATATAGGGTCCTAAAATGGAATGAAGAGATTAAGGGAAAGGCATGTATTTGGATTATGGTTTAGTAGGGATACCGACATCTTGAGGAATGTCACTGCGGCCATGACCCTTAATATTTTCTTTAATATGGAGGGATTCTTCCTTGTTAAGGTCTACCCCTTTGCCTTTATAAATATTTTAATGTGTAGGATACACATTGCTTTGGGAAGAAGACGCAAGTCCATTATGAGGTGGAGGTGGAATGTAGGGAATGATAGGATCATGAGAGGGATTTGTAGGCATAATGGATCCTTGAGGTGAACATGGAGGATTATGACAAGGATATGAAGGGATACTTTGATCTTGACATGGAAGAGGACCATTGGATAGAGTAGGAAGGGTGTTTGACTCTTCATTTTGAATAGGATCGTTTGAAAAGGTGGAAGAGGCATCATGATATTGCTTAGGAAGTGGATTAGGAATGTTATTTGGAAGGATGATTTTCTCTTGAGATGGAAGGGGGTCATCTTGGAATAAATGGGAAGGTATAAGGGGATCATCATGGGAGTCTAGGGAGATAGGATCTTTTTCAACCATTGGATGGGATGGCCCTTGAGATAGCCCTTGAGGGTCAACATGAGAAGTTTCATCTTTAGGTTCATTATTTGAGGGATATGGTATGGATTTTTTTTTAAAATACTTAGGATATGGAGGCATCATGGAAGAGATGGAGGCTACATGTGGGCCATTGCTAGACACAGGTTCATAATTTTGATCATGCTTGGTAATGACATCTAGTTTTTCCTTAGGTGAATTATTAGGATCTTCAATTTTAATAACACCATCATCAAGGAGGTCTTGAATTTTATGTTTTAATTTCATGCACATTTAAGTCTTATGTTTGTTATGCCTATGATATGCACAGTAATTACTCAAAAATTCACATCCCTATATGGTCTTGTTAGGCAATATGATAAGATTGTGCCCAAGAAGCTCTTCCAAAGCTAACTCAATAGATTGCCCCAAAGGTGGAAACTGTCTATCTAGGGGATATATGTCTTTTTGTCTTGGTGAAAGTGTCTTGTGATCTTGTATGAGATTTTGATTTTGATTTTCAATTACTTTCTGTTCCACCTTATATAATTGTTTTAGAATTTCTTGAAGTCTGGTGTTCTTGATATCATGAAATTTTATCTCAAGAGGGGTCATTGAATCTTTTTGTTGGGTTTGAATGTCATATATTTCTCTCTTGAGTTCTTGAATTTGTTGGGCCAAGGTAGCCATGGATATTTATGACGGTTTTGATTTGCAAGAATGGATTAGTTTGTAATGAGTAAGACTGTCCTTACTTTTGTTAGCTTTCTTATGATAACTTCTAGTTTGAACAGGCATTTACAATTAATGTGATCGAGAGCTAGAAGTGATATAGATTAAAAGATCAAATAGGAGCTAGTTGTTCTTTTGAGGTAATGATTGAGTAAAGTCATTGAGACTAAGTATGGTTTCAGGAATGATCTATCCTATATAAGACGTAATCTAAGAATATTAGGTTGATCAGATTGATGTAGGATTGATTGAACTAGCTGAGATACAATCGACGAAATAGTCACTAATACATTTGGACTAGATTTTCGACTGAGGTTTCCGATGGAAAAGGTATATTGTGGCCAAATTTGATTTTTTTTTGAAAAAATGCCCGCATTCGTCGTAATTCTGATAGCAATTTCCCATTTGGTTTCAACAAAGAAGGCATTAGCAATGAGAATTTTCTTTGCTTGAGTTCATCGTAATTCAGATGACAATGACCATTACTTAAGAAAAAGAAGAGGGGAATTCATTTGTGCATTGCAATCTCGCGCAGGCATCCGTGGTGACTTCAACCCCCAAGAACATCAAACCCGCATCAAAGGCATTTATGGCATTGCTTGCAATCCCGCACAGGAGGTAGATTCAAATTGCCCTAGTTTTTGATTTCATGTTGCAAAAAATATACATGTGGTGGTTAATTGCCCTAGTTTAATCTCGTAAAACCATAGAACTATGATTGAGGAGTGAGTGTTCAATTTTGTAGCAGCAATCCCTTCCTCCTGTATATGCATGTGTTGATTGTTCACATGAGATCACATCTCTTTGCGGCATCATATCAAACAATTCATGAGCCTTGTCCATGTTCCCACATTTTGCATTCATGTCAAGCAGGGCATTTGCAAGTACAACACCTAACAAAATTCCTCTATCCATTATGCTTTGATAGATGTCCATACCTTGTTCCAAAGCTCCCATTTTTGCACAGGCAGGGAGGATGCTAGCAAAGGTTGTGGAATTTGGCTTTATGCCTTCCAATTTCATTTTCTTGAAAGTTTCTAAAGCCTTTTCGACAAATCCATTTTGTGCATATCCAACAATCATTGCAGTCAATGAGACAACATTTCTTTCAGGCATTCTATCAAATAGTTCATGTGCCTTGTCTATGCTTCCACAATTTGCATGCATGTCTACCAGGGCAGTTGCAACTACAACATCTGACAAAATTCCTCTATCCTTTATGCTTTGATGAATGTCCATACCCTATTCCAAATCCCCCTTTTTGGCACAGGCAAGGAGGATAGTAGAAATGGTTGTGGAATTTGGCTTTACACCTTTCGATTACATTTGCTTGAAAGTTTCTAAAGCCTTCTCAACAAATCCATTTTGTGCATATCTGACAATCATTGCAGTCTAGGAAACCACATTTCTTTTAGGCAATCCGTCAAATAGTTCCCGTGCCTTGTCTATGCTTCCACATTTTGCATACATGCTAATAGAGTAGTTGCAACTACATCTGACAAAATTCCTCTATCTTTTATGCTTTGATGGATGTCCATACCCTATTCCAAATCTCCTATTGTGGCACAGGCTGGGAGTACACTGGCAAACGTAACTAAAGAAATGCAATGATCAACTCCAAAGACATCAAACCACTACTAACAAAACTGAGAGTCTAAAATATGATAGGGAATAGTGTGAGCTGTCCTGAAATAAAATATTTTATTTTCAATTTCAACTAAAACATAATTACTTAGCCATTTAATGTTATTAATAAGTGTTTAATTTATGAAAGAGATAAATGGTTGGCCACAAGTACATGAGTTACTAAATGCACACAAATAAGTGAATTTGATATTCAAAACTATCTACAATGAATTCAATTCTTGTCCATTAGTCATTTATGTTTGCAATAAGCATCTTTCTTAGTTTTTCTTAATCTTTATTCATAGTTATGTGCATATTTCACATTCTATAATTAGGATATCAATTGCTATGGTTGAACACTAGCATGATGTTTGTGTTGTGGTATAGATGCATGGAAACATAATTAGGGGATTGTTATATTATAGAGATCATAAATATAGATATCGCATATTAGTTCTAGCTCTTCTTGGATTGAGTCTAAAGTTGACATACAGTCATAAAGCCATTATTAGTAGATCTATCCATTTCTAGTAAAGATAATTGAGAAAGTCATTTTGATATTGAGAGTTTCTTATCTGTTTACCTATTGATCATTATTAAGCCATAATATTTAGGTCTATTTATCTCTCTTCCAAAACCTCTGTAAGTGTCCTAGATTGTCCCTACTACTCACTCTTCAATGAAATAGTGGAGTTCTAAAGATTTGTTGCACAAGATGGTGTTGAATGTATCAACAAGGCTAGCATGGAAGGCATGTTCAAGATTCCACTTGTACAACTTACAACAAATGATTTGTTAATAGAAGAAATTCTTGAAATAGGGATACAATTGAAAGACAAGTAAGTACATACAAACCTCCTCAGTTGAAAGTAAAATCTATGTATAAAAAGAGTACATTGAATCTCAATCCATAAACACAATAGAGATACCTATGGAGACTTAATTGGATGTAGCATGTCGCACCAAAGTTGTTAGAGTATGCTAAGATAGTACATAATGTTTCCTAAAGCCACATTAATATTTTACCCAGATCATTATCTACAAAAACTAACTATAGTAATCCTTTTGAGGATTCATTTCATGGTGCTAGATCTTCATTTAGTTCCACTTCTTGTTGGAGAAAAGAACAGTTATTTCTTGAGGTAGATGAATATCCCATCAACAAAGGACAAGACCCTTTCTAGAATATAACAAATTCTACTCCAACAAAAGATCATGGGGGTTTCACTAGAGATATTGAATAAGAGATAGACTTCTACTGCTGCATTAAAAGCATTGGCATGTTCTTCATTTATAGATGTAAACTCTTTGTGATGCCACCACAACCAACAAAGGTGTAAAAATTTGTTTGCAATGCATGGATTTTTAGGATTTTCCTTTGAGAAAACAGAATTAAAGTATGGAAGGAGGATCTGCCAGCTCCTTAGGGAATCTTGATGAAAAATAACTGTAAAATATTTGGGCGAGCTTATATGCAAAAACTCATGCTTCCTGATAGGTTTATGTACATAAATAAGCACGAATTAAGTGGTAAAGGGGCTTCTGGAAACAAGAGGGATAGAGAGGCAGTGGAAGTGAAAACTTCTGGTGTTGTGTCTGCTCCATCTCAGAATGGGAATGGTGAAGGTGCTGTAAGAGGAGTTGAGAAGGGTGTTGGAAGAAGTGGGGGTGTTTACATTCCCCCATTTAAGCTGGCTCAAATGATGAAAGATGTGGAAGACAAGAGCAGTGTGGAATACCAGCACATGACATGGGATGCCCTTCGGAAGAGTATCAATGGGTTAGTAAACAAGCTAAATGCATCTAACATCAAAAACATCATTCCAGAGTTGTTTGCAGAGAATCTCATCCGTGGGAGGGGTCTATTTTGTAGGTCTTGTATGAAATCCCAAATGGCATCCCCTAGATTTACAAATGTTTTTGCTGCGTTGGTTGCTGTGGTAAATACAAAATTTCCTGAATTTGGCAATCTGCTTTTGCGAAGAATTATTTTGCAGCTTAAGAGGGCATACAAATGCAATGACAAGCACATGTTGATAGCAACAGCCAAATTCATAGCTCATTTAGTGAATCAACAAGTTTCACATGAGATCATTGCCTTGGAACTTCTCACCCTTTTACTAGAGAACCCCACAGATGATAATGTAGAGGTTGTTGTTGGGTTCATGAAAGAATGTGGTTCTTTGTTACAAGACCTTTCACCCAAAGGTCTCTATGGGATTTTTGAAAGATTTAGAGGTATTCTCCATGAGGGGGAAATTGACAAACGAGTACAATTTTTAATTGAAGGCCTTTTTGCAATTCGCAAAGCTAAGTTCGAGGGTCATCCGGTTGTGCATCCAGGTCAGTTAACACATGAAGTTTTCCTAGAAGATGAACTTGATCAAGAAGTTGGTTTGGATGTTTTCACGCCAGATCCTGATTTCTTAGAGCATGAGGCAACCTATGAAAAACTGAAGAAAGATATCCTTGGAGATGCTTCTTCAGATGAAGCAGAAGGGGAGAATGATTCAAGTGATGATTCAGATGATGATGATGATGATGATGATGATGATGAAGAGGAAGGTGAGGAAGCACTGAGAATACAAGATGAGACAGAGACAAACTTGGTCAATTTAAGACGTACAATTTATTTGACAATCATGTCAAGTCTTTATTTTGAGGAAGCTGGTCATAAGCTACTAAAGATCAAACTTGAACCTGTTCAAGAGAGAACATACCTTCGTATGATGGTCGGCCAAAAGCAATAGGGAATATTGTAGGTTTTATAAATAGTACGCGACCTAGGTCAACTAATAAACAACCCAATTGCATATTTGAGGCGCGCAAGGGAAATCGTGTATTTGTATTTGCAATAAAATCAATAAGTGCAGGCAAAGAGCTTCTAATCGATTACAGTTTGAATCGTATAGATACAAACAAAGTTAATATCATGGGGGTGGTACATACTATATACCATTTAAATTAACCAACCTCCAATTAATGAATCCAATATACCATTTTATTATGAAGTTTTTTTGCTAAGTCTATTGATTTAATTTTGCTAACGTTTTTATATTTTTTCTTTGTCATAGGCCGACATGGATCCATCACATATCGCAGATAGAGATGTAGCTTGCAACACTTCTGCTGAGCAGGTAAACCTCATTTTAATTGTACAAATTAGATAGAAGCAAACTGTTACATTATTATGTTCTTTTTTTTAGTGATTTATACTAATTTTGTAATTGTTAATGATATTCTTGACACAGATGGATGTTTGGGGAAAGGGAAAGGGAGTTGCAGTACCTGAGCACCTTTCTAGGGATGTGGAATCATTAGGGTTAAGCGATGATGACCCTGAAGATCCCATAGACCTTATGAAATTCTTTAAAATGCCTCTTATAAAAATTAGAAAAGAGATTGTTGCTTTGGAAGCCATTCATCCTATCACTGATGAGATATGAGAGAGGGTGGAATTATTGCTTCGGACATCAGAAAACTTGCAAGTAAGCATTAATGAAAGCTTTAATTATAACAAAAGTTCAATAATGGTTTATATTTTATTCTCTTTTATGTCATTAACTAAAATATGTACATATTGTTTTTACAGCAATTTATCTGCCCTCATCAAAGTCGTTCCCACAATCAGGGTGTTGCAGGATCTTCAGGTGATGACGATTTTCTTGTATTATTACTTTCTTGGCTTATCAATCTGAGTACCCAAAACACATCATACTTGATACTGTCAATTTTTAAAATAAAGGTTCATCGTTGTTTACAATTCTTGCACTTTTCATATATTTAATGTATTATTCTTTAGGTGTTGTCAATGTTACTGTGCAAATGTCATCGCTGCCTCATCAGAGGTTACCCTCACCTATATTGCTGACTGCAATGTCGGCAACATGTAGCATGCAGGCATCCTCTAGTGCATGTCATATTGGCCCGCCCACTGTTGGTAGATCCCTCTTTTGCTCTATCTTCTATCATGTGTTTATTTCCCTTCAAGCGTTCTTTCTTGAATTCTAATACCATTTCATAGTGGATTCATTTATTGCAGGAGGAGATGCACATGAGGATGTGCCAGAGGCGACTACTGTTGATAACATACCATCATTTCCTGGATCTTCTCGTATTTCTAGTATGGGAATGTTGTAGGCCACATTGGTGGTGAGCGATGAAGAAATGATTCCCTTAAAGATACAAAAGGTTCTAGGTACTTTAAAATTATTATTATATATACTCTAATTGTAATTTACTATATGATCACTCGTTTTGGAATAATGATCCCATGAATTTTTTTGCAGGCAATGGTATTTTCTATAAACATCTTAGTGACATTACATTGCAGATATTTGGGCCCACCATACGTAAAAGGTGGTACATCATATGTGAACTAAACCTAATCCACTTTTGATTTCATATCATTACTAGAATAGTTTTCCTTTGATCCATTTCTTGAAGTGTAATAAATGTAGCTTCAGTTCATTTCTGAATCTAACAGGTTTGTTTTTGCTTTAAAAGGTGGAATGACCAAGAAAAAAGGTTAAAAGATGAATTGACAAACCAAATGGTTGAGTGGTTTGGAAATGACACCTTTGACAAAACCAAGCTCCTTGAAAAAGCTGGCACATATCTAAAGTATGTGAGGGACCAATACAGGACCCATTTGGAGAGGAACCTAAAGTACATGCATCCCCCCATGATTCCAGAGAGGGAGTGGAAGGACCTGATTTTGGATGCCAAGGAGAAAATTGAAAGGAAAAAAGGAAATACACCACTAGACGCCAGAAGAAGGTACAGGATACTATTAAGAATGTAATTATGTACTAATTAATTACTCTTTATATTTATATAATCTAACATATTTCAAACTTTTTATAAACTGAGTGACACGTCAAAGGAAACCAAGGCAAGGCAAGAAAAGAACGAGCAACACAAACTTGGCTCTGGTGGTTACATGAAACTTGTTGCACAAATTGTAAGTATCTCATGTAAACGAAATATTGCATCAAAATATTAATAAATTGCAAATGTTTTTTTTTATCAAACAATGCAAGCAAAATTCATGGTACCAAGCAAAAATGCAGGGCTCTGAATTCAATAGAGTGCCCACAGAAGATGACAAGAGAATTGCCTACCAGCAAAGCTATTCAACCATGGCTGATTGGCTACTAGAATTGAGTGGGCATACACAACATTCGAGTGCATCTGTCACACAAGTAAATATGCTAAATGGAAGTTGTTTCAAATTGAATACTTTACCAATAATCTAATTGATGTTGAGTTCCAACATAAAGTGACTATATTTGTTTTAAATAAGAAAGCAATGATAACAA